>NW_027397079.1:36671967-36783334 GCF_003265705.2 Callorhinus ursinus | reverse complement strand
TCTTCTTCTTCTTCTTCTTCTTCTTCTTCTTCTTCTTCTTCTTCTTCTTTTCTCCTCCTCCTCTTCCTTCTTCTTTTCTTTTCTTTCTTTTTTTTTTACAGGCTTATCTTGACAAACAAATCAAAGCACACCTAGTTAAAGGTCCAAATACTCCCCACTCTAAGCAAGGAGGAATTCTGTAGAGGATGGACCAGTGGGAAAGAGCAGCCAAAAGACAACAGTAGAGTGTACACAGCATACACCAGAAATATTTCCTGAAGTTTTTGTTGTTGTTGTTGTTGCTGTTGTTATTATTCTTGTCTTGTTGGGTATTTTACTTTTTCTTCCTTTCTTTTTTGGACAAAATGACAAGACAGAGAAATTCACCCCAAGAGAAAGATCAGGAGGAAGTATTCACTGCCAGGGATTTAATCAAAATGATTATAAGTAAGATGTCTGAACTAGAATTTAAAACAATGATTTTACTAGCTGGGCTTAAAAAAAGCATAGAAGACAGTAGAGAATCCCTTACTGTATAAAAGAACTAAAATCTAGTCAGGCTGAAATTAAAAATTCTATTATTGAGATGCAGTTCCAAGTGGAGGCCATAAAAATGAGGATAAATGAAACAGAAGAGAGAATCAGTGATATAGAAGATAAAGTGATGGAAAATAAGGAAGCTGAAGAGAGAAAGAAAACTAGTAGATCACAAAGGGAGACTTAGAGAACTCAATGATCCCATAAGATGAAATAATATCCATATTATAGGGGTCACAGAAGATGAAGAGTGGAAGAAAGGGGAAGGATTATTTGAACAAATTATAGCTGAGAACTTCCCTAATCTGGGGAAGTAAACAGGCATTCAAGTCCAGGAGACATAGAGAACCCCCCCTCAAAATCATGAAACATAGGTCAATACCTTGACATATTATAGTGAAACTCACAAATTTCAAAGATAAAGAGAAAATCCTGAGAGCAGCTCAGGAAAAGAAGTCCTTAACCTACAAGGGTAGACATACAGCTGGCAGCAGACCTGTCCTCAGGGACCTGGCAGGCCAGAAAGGACTGGCATGATATATTCAATATGCTAAATGGGAAAAATTTGCAGCCAAGAAAGGCAGTCATTCAAAATAGAAGGAGAGATAAAGCGTTTCCAGGACAAACAAAAACTAAAGGAATTTGTGAACACTAAACCAGCCCTGCAAGAAATATAAATTAAGGGGATCCTTTGAGCAAAGAGAGAGCCCAAAAGTAACAAAGAACAGAAAGGAACAGAGACAATCTACAGGAACAGCGACTTTACAGGTAATACCATGGTATTAAATACCATGGATTCATATCTTTCATCTAATTACTCTGAATGTAAATGGACTAAGTGCTCCAATCAAAAGACACAGGGTATCAGATTCGAGAAAAACAACAACAACAACAACAACAAAAAACAAGACCCATTGTTATGCTGTCTACAAAAGACTCATTTTAGACCCAAAGTCATCTCCAGATTGAAAGTGAGGGGGTGGAGAACATTTATTATGCTAATGGACATCAAAAGAAAGTTGGAGTAGGAATCCTTAAATCTGACAAACTAGATTTTAAATCAAAGACTGTAATAAGACAAGAAGAAGGACACTATATCATAATAAAAGGGTCTATCCAACAAGAAGATCTAACAATTGTAAATATTTATGTCCCTAACTTGGGAACAGCCAAGTATATAAATGAATTAATAACAAAATTAAAGAAACACAATAATAATACAAAAATAATAGGGGACTTTAACACCCACAGCAATGGACAGATCATCTAAGCAGAAGATCAAGAAGGAAACAGGCTTTGAATGGCACACTGGACCAGATGGACTTCACAGATATATTCAGAGCATTTCATCCTAAAGCAACATAACACATTCTTCTAGAATGAATGTGGAACATTCTCCAGAATAGATCACATACTAGGTCACAAATCAGGTCTCAACTGGTACCAAAAGATTGGAATTATTCCCTGCATATTTTCAAACCACAGTGCTTTCAAACTTGAACTCAATCACAAGAAAAAATTTGGAAGGAACACAAATACATGGAGGTTAAAGAGCATTCTACCAAAGAATGAATGGGTTGACCAGAAAATTAAAGAATTTAAAAAATTCATGGGAAGACGCCTGGGTGGCTCAGTTGTTAAGTGTCTGCCTTTGGCTCGGGTCATGATCCCATGATCCTGGGACCAAGCCCTACATTGGGCTCCCTGCTCAGCAGGAAGCCTGCTTCTCCTTCTCCCATTCCCCCTGCTTGTGTTCCCTCTCTCGCTGGGTCTCTCTCTGTCAAATAAATAAATAAAATCTTAAAAAATTTTCATGGAAACAAATGAAAATGAAAACATAACTGATCAGAACCTTTGAGATGCAGCAAACGTGATCCTAGGAGGGAAGTATATAGCAATACAGGCCTTCCTCGAAAAACAATAAAAGTCTCAAATACACAAACTAACCTTACACCTAGAGGAGTTGGAAAAAGAACAGCCTAAATAAAGCCTAAATCCAGCAGAAGAGAAATAATAAGGATTAGAACAAAAATCAATGATATAGAAATTTTAAAAATTAACAGATCAATGAAATTAGGAACTGTTTCTTTGAAAGAATTAATAAAGTTGATAAACCCCAGCCATACATATCAAAAAAAGGACCCAAATAAATAAAATAATGAATGAAAGAGGATTCTTTCATTCCAACCAATGTAACAGAATAGAGAATCCAGAAATGGACCTTCAGCTCTATACCAATACCAAAGAAAAGTAAATAATTATAAAAGAATATTATGAGAAATATATTCCAACATATTAGGCAATCTGGAAGAAATGGATGTATTCCTAGAAACATATAAACTACAAAAACTGAAACAGGAAGAAATAGAAAACCTGAACATACTGATAACCAGCAAAGAAATTAAATCAGTAATCAAAAATCTTCCAACATACGAGTCCAGAGCTGGACGGCTTTCCAGGGGAATTCTACCAAACATTTAAAGAAGGATTAAGTTTGTAAACTTTTTTACAGATTTTGGATACTAGCCCTTGGTCTGATGAGACATTTGCAAATAACTTCTCCCATTATATAGCTTGTCTTTTGGTTTTGTTAACTGTTTCCTTTGCTGTGCAAAAGCTTTTTATCTGATTTGTTTCCCTTGCCTTTGGAGACATGTCTAGCAAGAAGTTGCTGTGACCAAGGTCAAAGAGGTTGCTGCCTGTGTTCTCCTCTAGGATTTTGATGGATTCCTGTCTCACATTTAGGCCTTTCATCCATTTTGAGTTTATTTTTGTGTATGGTGTAGGAAAGTGGTCCAGTTTCATTCTGCATGTGGCTGTCCAATTTTCCCAACACCATTTGTTGAAGAGACTGTCTTTTTTCCTTTGGATATTCTTTCCTGCTTTGTTGAAGACTACTTGACCGTAGAGCTGAGAGTCCATTTCTGGATTCTCTATTCTGTTACATTGATCTATGTGTCTGTTTTTGTGCCAGTATTGTACTATTCTGATGATTACAGCTTTGTAATAGAGCTTGAAGTCAGGAATTGTGATACCACCAGATTTTCTTTGGAAAAGCTTTTTACTGTTTTCTGTAGTGAGAATGCAAACACACATGTGCACATGGGCACACATACACAAAAGTGTGTGTATAGACATTTTACCACTTCAAATAGAATGTGGAAACGTTAACACCATCTTTTAGGTCTCAAATCATATACTATAAACATAAAATAAGTAATTATGTAGCTTACTAAATTTTACTTTTAAATACATTTAAAACTATATCACACAAAATTAGCATTTTATTTTTAACCATGAAAAATAATTTGTTATCAAATGAAGAGAAAGTTTATTATATTTTCCCATTTAGTTCCTCTGGGTTCATACCTGATGTTACAGGTTTTCCTTTATTATCATTTTATTTTTATCCCCAAAAAATTCTTTGGTTATTTTTTTTTTTAAAGTAAGGGTACTGCCAACATAGTATCTTAATTTTCCTTCATTTCAGAATGTCTTTATTTCATCTTCATTCTTGAGGGTTATATTTGCTGGATTAAAATAGTGAGTTGACATTTTTTTTTCTTTCAGCACTTGAAAAATATTGTGCTATATCCTCTGTTTATCGTTATTTCTGATGAGAAATTCTCTGTTGTATGAATCGTTGCTCCTCTATAACCAATGTGTTGATTTTCTTTGGCTGATTTCAAGACATTTAAATATTTTCTCCAGGGCACCTGGGTGGCTCAGTTGGTTAAGCAACTGCTTTCAGCTCAGGTCATGATCCTGGAGTCCCAGGATCGAGTCCCGCATTGGGCTCCCTGCTCAGCGGGGAGTCTGCTTCTCCCTCTGACCCTCTTCCCTCTCGTGCTCTCTATCTCTCATTCTCTCTCTCTCTCAAATAAATAAATAAAATCTTTAAAATAAATAAATAAATATTTTCTCCAGCTATTTAATCATGATGTGTCTGCCATGATTACTTTAGGTTTATCTTGTTAGAAATTGGGGACGTTTTAGCCATTTTCCTTCAAATATTTTTCAGCTCTGTCCCCTTTCTCCCCTTCTGGGACACTAATGGCATTGATATTTAATCTTTTGCCATTGTTCCACTGCTCCTTGTATCTCTGTTAATTTCGTAAAGAACTGTTTTCTCTCTGTTGTTCAGATTAGATAATTTATATGAATTAGTCCTTAAATTCATTCTATCTCTAACATGTCCATTTTGCTACTAAGTCCACCTACTCTGATTTTATTTGTTTATTATTTATTTGTTTATGATTTCTGTAATTTTCTGTTCTATAAATGTCATTTTCTCTTTCCTTATATTATATATTTCTTTGGTGAGACTTTATGTTTTTATTTGTTTTATAGATTTTGTAATTACTTGTTGAAGCATTTTTATGATAATTTATCAAGGATTTTACTTCAGAGAATGTAATATATGGACTATCTTGGGTTTGCTGTCTGTTGATTATGTTTTCTCACTTCAGCTGAGCTATTTCTGGCTCTTAATATGATAAGTAATTTTGGACCACATCCAGGATATTTCTGAGAAATATACTATAAGACACTAATTCCTATTTAAATCCTCCATTTCAGAAAAAAGTTTTGTTTCTAAAAACACATTCTAGATCAGTTCTATGGACCATTGTTTACATCTCAATTTAGTTTTCATGGCCTTGAGAGATATTCTTCGACATTATGGACATTATACATGCTATTAGGGAGTCCGGAGTCTATTGTTTTTCTCGATGACTGGTGATTTTTTGTTTCTTTTATCATGCAGTGCTCTTGGTTAAATTCAGAATGGCAACTGTAGACAGTGGGCAGCAGCTCTGGACTCAGTTGAGGTCTTTAGTCTTTAGCTAGGTTCAGTGTTGAGGCTGCTCCATGTATGAATGTTTCAGGAGTCAGCCAGAAATGTGGGAGACAGAATTTGGAGGATTCTTTTTCTAAAATCTTCCCTTTTGCATATCTATACAGCAGCCACCATTTCTTCATGTCAGATGTTTAATTTCCCAGGCCTGGAGTATCTTTTTTTTTTCCATGAATGGTCTGTGAACCCACATGCCATGTCAATTACACCTGGCCTTAGGCTGAAAGTCACAAAGACTGTCACTGTTTATAGGTATTTCCTTTGAGCATGGACTTCCAACCAGTAATGCTAGCTTCTGGTGGTTGTTTTTTTTTTTAAGTTTTTATTTAAATTCCAGTTAGTAATATTAGTTTCAGATGTATAATATAGTGATTCAACACTCCCATACAACACCCAGTGCTCATCATAACAAGTGTACTCCTTAATCTCTATCATCTGTTTAACCCACACCCCCATCTACCTCCCCTTTGATAATCATCAGTTTATTCTCTATAGTTAAGAGTCTGTTTCTTGGTTTGCCTCACTCTCTCTCTCTTTTTCCCTTTGTATGTTATGTTTCTTGTTTCGTTTCTTAAATTCCACATATGAATGAAATCATATGGTATTTGTCTTTCTCTGACTGATTTATTTTGCTTAGCATAATACTCTAGCTCCATCTATGTCTTTGCAAATGGCAAGATTTCATTCTTTTTTAATGGTCAAGTGATACTCCAGTAGATAATGCTGCTATAAACATTGGAACACATGTATCCCTTTGAATTAGTGTTTTTGTATTCTTTGGGGGAAATACTTAATAATGCAATTGCTGGATCATAGGGTAGTGCTATTTTTAACTTTTTGAGGAACTTCCATACCGTTTTCCAGGGTGGCTGCACCAGTTTGCATTCCCACCAACAGTGCAAGAGGGTTTCTTTTTCTGCACATCCTTGCCAGCACCTGTTATTTCTTGTGTTGTTGATTTTAGCCATTCTGACAGGTGTGAGGTGATACCTCATTGTAGTTTTGATTTCTGTTTCCCTGATCATCAGTGATAGTGAGCATCTTTTCATGTGTCTGTTGCCATCTGTAAGTCTTCTTTGGGAAAATGTCTGTTCATGTCTTCTGTTAATTCTTTAGCACTTTTGGGTATCATGCACGGGGAAATAAGTGTAATAAGATCCAACTCCTTCCTGACCTGAAGCATCTATTAGATTCTATACTATAGATTCCAAATTTCTGTTGAAACTATCTAATATTCATTTATTATTAAAAATGGAGAACATTTTTCCTCTGTGTACATTTTTGCATGCACACACAAACACATGCCATAGCTCTCCCTCCTGCCCCCAGCATTATTGAGGTAAAACTGATAAATAAAGTACTAATATATTTAAATTGTACAATGTGATAATTTGATATATTTACATTATGAAACAATTCCCATAATCAAATTAATTAATTTATTCATCAACTCACAGTGTTATGTTTTATGAGAATGCTTAAGATGTACTCTCATAACAAATTTCAAGTATATAATACATAATTATGAATTATAGTTCCCATAGTTATATTAGACCCTCAGAACTTATTCATCTTATAACTGGAAGTTTGTACCCTTTGGCCCACATTTCCCCATTTCCCCCTTTCCCTAGCTCCTAGCAACTACAGTTCTACTCTCTGTTTCCATAGTTTGACTTTTTTTAAAGTTACCATATATAAATGATATCATACATATTTGTCTTTCTCATTTTACTTAGCATAACGCACCCCTGGCCATCTATGTTGTTGCAAATGGAAGGATTTCCTTTTTTGTGACTGAACAATACTCCATTGTATAGATAGACTACATTTTCTTTATCCATTCATCTATTGATGGACATTTCTGTTGCTTCCAAAACTTGGCTATTTTGAATAATGCTGCTATTAACATAGGGGTACAGATAGTGATTTCATTTATTTTGTTTATATAACCAGAAGTGGGTTTGCTGGCTCATATGATAATTTTATTTTTAATTTTTTGAGGAACTTCCACACTATTTTTCATAATGGCTGTACCAATTTACATTCCCACCATTAGCTTTTCTCCACATCCTAACCAACATTTGTTATCGCTTGTCTTTATGATAATAGTCATCTTACCTGGTGTAAGGTGATATCTCATGGTGGGTTTGATTTGCATTCCCCTGATGGTTAGTGGTGTTTAGCATCTTTTATATACCTGTTGACCATTTGTATGTATTCTTTGGAAAAAAATGTTTATTCAAGTCCTTTGCCTATTTTTTAATTGAGTTATTTGGTGTTTTGCTATTGAGTTCTGAGTTTAGGAAATGACCCAGCAATATAAATAGGAGTTATTTTTTATATAATTCCTTATTGGATATATGGTCTGCAAATATTTTCTTCTATTCCATAGGTTGTCTTTTCATTTTGTTGATTTTTTTCCTTTGCTATGGAGAAACATTTTAGTTTGATGTAGTCCCAATTTACATCTTTTTGGTTTTTGTTTGTGTTTACTCAAGTATAATTAACATACAGTGATATGTTAGTTTCAGGTGTACACTATAATGATTCAACAATTCTCTACATTTTTCAGTGCTCATCAAGATATGTGTACTCTTAATCTTTTTTTATCCATTTTGCTCATCCTCCCCCCTTCCCCTCTGACAACCACCAGTTTGTTCTCTGTATTTAAGATTGTGGTTCTCTCTCTCTCTCTTTTTTTTTTCTGTGTTTGTTCATTTGTTTTGCTTTTTTTAAATTCCATATATGATTGAAAACATATGGTATTTGTCTTTCTCTGACTGACTTATTTCATATAGCATTATGCCCTCTAGGCCAAACCATGTTGTTATAAATGGCAAGATTTCATTCTTTTATATGCTGAGTAATATTCCATTGTGTATATATACCACACCTTCTTTATCTATTCATCTATCAGTGAACACTTGGGTTGCTCCAGTAATTCCACCACTTGTTAATTTTCGCTTTTGTTGCCTGTGCTTTTGTTGTGAAATCCAAAATATCATTGCCAAGACCAATGTGAGGGAGATTTTTGCTTATGTTTTCTTCTAAAAATTTTACAGTTCTGGTCTTATGAGTAAGTCTTTAATCCATGTCACATTAATTTTTGTGAGTGGTGTAAGATAGGGGTACAATTTCATTCTTTTGCACATCATAGCTCTTTTTAATCTGTAGGATCTGCTGTGATGTCCTCTTTTTTATTCCTGTTGTGATTTGTGTGTGTGTGTGTGTGTGTGTGTGTGTGTGTGAGTGTGTATAATCTGTCTTCCTTTCCTGCACAGTATAACCACTAGGTTATTTTATTTTTTGTATGACTTTATACAGGGGATTTATTTTTAACTGTATAATTATGGAAGTACAAAACCATGTCTTCTTTTTCTGAGCTGGCAGTAAAAGGTCAGCTTCTGGTTATTACAACTTTCCCTAAAATCTGGTGATCAGCCAGATATCATCTTTCATGTTCTGCTGTGGCTTTAAGTTTCTTTTAAATTCTGTTATTGGGATTTTGCCTTTCTTTCATGCTTAGCTCTTATAGGGTAAAAAGAAAGGAAACCATTTACTATTAGCTATTAACTAATTTTTCCATGTTTTCATTCACACACTTGCACATACATACACAATCTTCTTTTTTTTCTTTTAGGTATGAATTACTTAAATTTTATCATAAATTTCACTTCTGATGTAGAAAAATTAGAGAAACTAAGTATTTTGCTTGTGATGATCAATGGGATGAGAAAGTTTCACAATTTATTTATTAAAGTTAAATAATATGACATACCACTCTGCACTGCCAGCAACCTTTTAAAAATAACTTCTCATTCCAAGTGTTTTTACCATGGCTTAGTTTATAACTTTAATTTTTGTTATTTTTTGTTTTTACTTTATTCATTATACCATAACATTTTAATGAGCTCCCATACAAGCACCTTAATCCTATTTATATTGCTGGGTCATTTCCTAAATGTTACACTTCAGCTTAAATACTAATTCACAAATATTAAGCGTTATACTCCACCTCAAAATTCTCTATTGGAGCACTTCATTTTCTTTAGAACACTTTTCATGATCTCTTTGTATTTGGGAAGTTTAAGTCTCTTGTTTATTTTTTTTCTCCCCTTCTGTAATGGAAGTGTGATAAAGTCCATTTCTTCATGCATACCACTACATTTTCATCTTCTGTTTATGTGCTTGACACATGTGTATATTGAATTAATATTTGTTAATTGGATGAACTGATTTAATGAGAAAGTTAAATAAATGTGTTTTATGTTGATTGCATCCAAAATACTATGGCTATAAAATTTGAGCCTGTCAAATATTAAACCAAAAAATAGTTCTAGCTTGATCATTCTTTACACTGTTGCATGATTCTTAGTCAATTAATCAGTATGGATAGTCTTATCAATGACATAACAAAATAACATGTTGTAAAATATGCTTAACATAAAAACTATTAAAATATAAAACTTTATAGGAACAAATGTTTTAATGTATTACTTGCTTTTGTTAACTTCTTGTATGATGGTTTTCCCTTCAATCTTCTTTATTTTTAGTATCCAGATACAATAACTTTGGAGGGATTTTCAGTTATTATAGCTCAACTACTTGGGCTTAAAATGGGATTAACGTATGATGATATTGATAAATGTTCTTGTCCAAGATCTACATGCATAATGAATCATAAAGCAGTGTAAGACTCTTTTTCTTCTTAATTAGTTTCACGTATATATTTGTGAAGTTGTTTACAAGGTGTGATGATTTTCTTATTTTTTATATTCAACTCTGTCAAAAATTGGAAAGGTATGTTGTGCACAAAGAGATATCACACTAACAAATTTGTCTAAGTGATATGACTCCAGAAAAGTAGTAAATTACATGAATAAGAAATGCTCACTTGGGGGAATTAGAGGGAAATTTTTAAGATTTATGAAGACTGTGAAATATTATGTAAACATGGTGCTATTGTTTTGGTTGTTGTAGTATATTGCATTCAAAGCAAACATCTAAAATTACCCTCAGTGATCTAGTACTGGCAGCTTTGGCTAGAATTTTAAGAGAAAGTAAAAGGAGGAAAGGTTTGAGGAAGGAAAAAAATTGTCCCTATTTATGGATATTATGATTGACTACCTACATATATTAACAGAATCAGTATGCAATTAGAACAACAACATTAAAAATTTATTAAGATGGGAGAAACTACATATTATCTATAGACTGAAAGAAATGAAGAGAAGAGAGGGAAAAGACGATTTTGGATATAATGAAGACTTAAGAACAAAATAATTGAGTAAATTAGAGAGGATAGAATTTAGTGCATAAGTAGAGAGAGAGGCTGACTTTTATTGGAGCTGAGTATATTCAATTATTGTTATGTTAGCAGAGTAAATAGATAAAGATATAGGTAGTTTGGTTAATGGAGGTATAAAGATGAGGACAATTTATTCTGAAGTTCAGAATAAGGTGTATAAAAGCCTGGATAAAAGATGTGAAACACTTGTCTTGGAGCCTAGAAATTAGAAATGACAAGAATGTGATAGGATTGTTGGGCTTTTTGAAGATATACTTAATATTAGTAATTACAAATGTAATGTGAATTCAAACAGCATGTTATTTATTCTAGTCCATATAATTTCAGCTACCAAAGTGTATATATAAAGAAAGTAAATAGTTGAGGTTTTGCCAAGTTAATGTCCATGGGATTCAAAAAGGGTTAGGGCTGCTGGAAAAACTATGTTCCCCTAAAATAATTATTTCAATTTTTCCTAGCCCACCCTTGGAGTTTGGGATTAGAAATTAAAGTACTTTGAAATAGTTGCCTTAGCTCAACTATTTTATAGTTGTCTTTAGACCTGAATGGTAATCTTCCCCACAAAAAGCAAATCAATTAATATTTTGAAATGTCTTGGTCTATTAAAATTCTATATACTTAGGCTAACACATTCATTTCTTCCTTTCCATGGCCATCTTTTAAGCAAAGATTTTAAAAAAATAAATTGCTTTGTATACACTTTAAGCAAAATTTCCAAGTTCTAATTAGTACTTTTAATTTTTACTCAAAAAGCATGTGACCCAAGTAGAAAATAACCTGTTTCTCTTTTTTCTTTTTAAATTTTTATTTAAATTCTTGTTAATTAACATACAGTGCAATATTGGTTTCAGGATTAGAATTTAGTGATTCATCTAAGTCTCTGTCTATTTTTAAACTAATTTTGTATAAAAAATATCAGTGCTCAAAATTTGTAGCTTTTTGCCTGAGAATGGCCTGCAAAAGTGGAGTGGCACCGATAGCTATTGAAACAAAGTAGTTAAAAGTAATAGAAAATTGCTTAAATAATATTATTCCTTGTGATAGGCTTCCCACTTTCCCGTATTTATTCCATTACAAATGGCTGTCAGTGAAAGCTAAAGCATTCCTTTATTTTCTCACTCTCCCAACTCCAAAACCTTAGCAGCTGTACATTTATTTCCTTAGAGGCTCAGCTATGGCTGTTTTGGAGTTATTATTTCAGACATGATTGCTTAGATTGACACTGTGCAATAGAAATAAAATGTGACCCACATATGTAATTTTAACTTTTCTAGTAGCTGCATTAAAAATTTTTAAAAATCAGATGAAGTTAATTGCAGTAATATATTTTAATAATATATTTTATTTAATCAATATATCAAAAATATTCCAACATTCAATCAACATAAATATTGTTAACTGGATACATTATATTCTTGTATGTGCATGTGTATTAATAGAGGATGTTTATGAAAGAAAAGAGTCCAGGATTACACCAATGTTATCCACCTGAGAAACCAGAATAGAGTTGCCTGGAACTGAGAATAGTGAATGGCACAGTCTTGGCTTAAAAGACCAGTAGTCAATATTGTACATAGTTTTTAAAAATGTCTATTGGAGATCCATTAGACATATCTTCTAAATATTCCACTAGAAATATAGCTGTGAACATGAAAATAAAAACCTTCACAGAACTTATATTTTAGTGCACAATTTAAGTTACATAAAAACAAATTTAAAAAATACAAATGAGCTTCTTTTTACATGATGCAAAAGTACCATGTAGAATAATAAATATTGACAGTGGAAGAAGAATGCGGGAGGGGACACAATTTTATATAATGTCAAGAAAGACCTCTTTGGAAGATTACATTTGAGTAGACATCTGACTGAAATGAGGGAGGGAAGCTTTGGATATATGAGAAAAGAGCATATTAGGTAGACAGAAAGATAGATGATAAATAATAGATGAATGATAGGTAGATATTTAACCATTACACTTTATTGCTTTCCTGGAAAGATACATTTTCAATGGCATTTTTAAAAAAGAATGTTAAAGATAAATAATGATAAATTAAAATTTATTCATGCTTGTATTCATCTCTGATCAGGTACAAGTTTTTCATTTGTCATCTTGCAATTCATATCATTATATATGGGGGTATTATTTAGGTGGAGTTTTATTAGCCTGAGGATTTACCTGAAGATTATTATTTCATTGTAGGGGTTCCAGTGGTATAAAGATTTTTAGCAACTGTAGTGTACATGACTATAAATATTTTGTTTCAAAATTTGAGGCTAAATGTCTTCAGAACTTTTCAAATTTGCAACCGGTATATCAAAATCAATCAGTATGTGGTAATGGGATTTTGGAACCTAATGAAGAATGTGACTGTGGCAGCCAAGAGGTAAGCAATAAAAGTTGGGATTTGAGCATAATTTCTTGTGTTTCTAATAAATGGTTGTCATGGTATATATGGGATAATATATGAAATTATGTCTTTAATATAGAACTTAGATATGAAAATGAGTGTAAGTTTTAGGATACATGAATCACTTTTCCAACCCTCTTCAATTGAGAAAACAAGTAAGTCATGAAAACTTGGTTTGCACACACTGTTCCCAAGTATACCAGTGGAGAGGTTTTGCACATATAGGCTAAGTGCTTGACTTTTTACCCTCTACTTATTTCCTAACTCATGTGACCCCAGTCTGTTTTCTCTACAAACTTTTCCTGAATTTGGTCCAAATTTTCCCATCTCTTTTGGTTGCAAGAATGGTGAAACATTATAACAGATTTTTCTTAATCCTCAAGCATTCTTGCATTTCCAAGTTTCAGGATGATCAAAACTTGTTCTATTTGCTCACTTCTAAATATAGATATCCATTCTACCACGGTCTTATTAACCAAATACTCTCTGTAGACTATTCTTAACAGATAAGACCACATATTTAATCTAATATCATTATGTAATATTTTGCAATTCCTCTCTATTTAAATAAAATAAAATTTAACGATTAGTCCCCCAGCAGTTACATGAATTTCTTATCCACCTACAAAAAGAGCTGACCACCGTCTGTTTACATAACATTAAATCTCTACAAGTTATCTTAATCCCCCACTATTCCCAAAATTTATGTGTGTGTGTGCGTGCGCGTACATGCATATGTGTAGGTTTTCCATTTATCTTAGGTTTTTCTTTCTTTTTCTTTCTTTTTTTCTTTCTTTCGAGAGTGGGGTGGAGAGGGACAGGAGAGAGGGAAAGAGAGAATCTCAAGCAGGTTCCACATCCAGCGTGGAGCCCAATGCAGGACTTGATCTCACAACCCTGAGATCGTGACCTGAGCCAAAATCAAGAGTCAGACACTTAACCAACTGAGCTACCCAGGCAGCCAGTTATCTCAGATTTTCTAATGTCATTTTACTTTTCTGATTAGTGGTACTATGCTCATCTCATATTCATATCCTCCTAAATATAGCGCCTATTGCCTCCCAAAAGGTCTGGTTATTTTTAATGAAGGATAGAATGAAGCAACATAATCTGGAGCTATGATTGCACATTATGAGCTTCCACAACTACAGGCTTTAAGCAGAATGTCCTTTATAGCAGATACTGTCAGTGTCCTACCAGTATCTTCTCAGCATTGATTGTTCCTGGAGAGAGTATTTGGTTCAAGTATCAGACTTTTTGTTGGAGTGCTTCCTCTGGTCTCAATAGCATGCTCAGCTTTTAGCAGGGTGGGCCTAAAGCACTTGGGGCTAATGATCAGTCCACAAATAATTATGAAGTGTAGTTGGTGAATAAATGCCCCAGATTCCTTACCCCTTATAAGGAGATTCTCTGAGATATGCTCTATATCAGAGTTGTGCAAACTGCCCAGTAGGTCAAATTCAGCGCCACCTACTTTTGTAAATGGAACCTTATTGGAATGCAGCCGTGTCTATATGTTTGCATATTGTCTATGGCTGCTTTTGTGCTATAATGGCAGAGTTGAACACTTGCAATAGAAGCCATATGGTGAGGAAGTGTTTTGATGTCCTCTGTTTCATATCATTTCCTAGAGGTACCTGTGGGGTTTAGCTTTAGCTCAAAAGAGCAGTAAGCAACTCACAAACCCACACATACCACTGCCCGGCTTCCATTCCCTAATATCTGTACTCCCATGACAGTATTTTCGTGGTTGGTAGAATGGACCTTCAAAGATGTCCTCACTTTAATTAGTGGACTTGTGGATATGTTACTTTGCAGAAGGAATTAAGGTTATGGACTTTAAGATGGGGAGATTATCCTGGAGTATATGGGTAGGTCCAATCCAATCAAATGAGCCCTTAAAAACAGAGAACCTTCTCCAGGTGAAGTCAGAGAGATGTGGCAGAAGACTCAAAAATACTTGAAGAGAGAGAGACCCAAACTGCAGTTGCTGAAGGAAGACACATGGAAGCACAGAAGGAATGCAATTAGTTTCTAGGAGAAAAACATGCTCTTGGCTGATAGCCAGCAAGGAAACAGGAATCTCAGTCTTATAACCACAGAAACTGAATTTGGAAGAATCTGAATGAGACTTGAGGTGAATTGCTTCTCAAAGCCTCCAACAAGGGACATAGCCTTATTAACATCTTGATTTTACCCTTGTGAGACTACAAGCAGAGGATCTGGACTAGTTTATGTACTTGAATTTCTGATCTATAGACTATAAGATAATTAATTATTTTTAAGTTGCTAAGTTTTTGGTAATTTGTGACAGCCTCATTAGGGAACTATTACACTTTCCAAATAAATTACTTATATGCATCCTTGTTTCAGAGTCTGTTTCTTAGGCAACTAAAACCAAATCAACTGGTACCAGAAGTTTCCTAGGAAGCAGACACCGAGGATAGGATTCTGAAAGTGCATGTATTGTTGGCCAGATGGCAAAATGTACTCATTTCTTAGTTTGGGACGTTTGAAATGATGGACTTTAGAAACTTAAACCTTCAAATTCCTGGGAAACCCCTGGGCTGGGAAGTGACCGCTAGCCCCATGGTGGAGGAAGGCAACCTTACATTGCCTAGAGGCCATACAAAGAATCCACATGAGATGAATGTCTCACAAGATGATGCTTGTTCTTTTCAAGATCTGTCCTTGCCTTACCTCATTGGTTCTAGACTATGTCAAGTCTAAACATAACCCAAGTGAGGAAGTACTCTCTGCTATTACAATAAAGAGATTATTTTTAAGAACATACTGATATGTATAGACAAAAACCTGGATAATATGCAGGAATGGATGCTAAGAATGCTGTCCCCGAGGTATTGAATTATAGGCCTGGATAGGGTAGCGTCTATTGATGGGGGATACTCTCTAGTGAATCAAGATTTGATAGGCAAGGAGACCCATGGCCAGCCTTGATTTGCTGCTGGATGAATCCTTGAAGATTGCGGTCTAACCCAGAATAAAGGAGGTGGATATGCCAGTACGTCTTTATTTTTATTTTTTTATTGTAAGAACTACCTTAATAGAGAAATATGGAAGGGGTCAAAAGCTCAGAATAGTGATCATATTATAATAAAATATAAGAGTACCAAATCTAGCACCCAATTATTTGTGTGGCTCACAGGGTACTGCTTTCACTAAGGCAATGAAAAAATGCACTACTAAGGAGGTACTAATATTGTTGAAAATCTCAGTGGTAACTTTCTTTTATAGACAACAGTTAATGGCTGGAAGTGTCATTACAGAATTGGGCACCCTGGTGTCACTGGAAATCACTGAATACCAAAATAGCAGAGGCCAAGTGGCAGTACTTAACGATAACAGCCAAAATGGATGAAATTAGCATAAAGGGAAGGAGAGGCAGAGGTGGCAACTACTGGTTTTGACCTGCATGGATTTATACTGATAATTAAGAAAGATCTGGGTAGTCAATTACCATATTTCTTGGTGTATATAACTAAAAATTAAGAAAAAGTGAGCAGAGGATTGATACCAATTACTACAGATCTCTTGATAATCTCTTGCTACATTTTCGGACCCAAGCCAGTCTCAGAGCTTGAGTTCATTGCTCAGGTAGAGGATGAAATCCTACAATGCTCCAGTTAGGACAGAAAGCAGCAATTTCCTCAATCATTCCCCTCTCCAACAGAGTGACCTATAGTCTTTTACTGAGGTAACTGTACACTGGGGAAGGGGGAACACCCAGATCATTGTAGGATGATTCAAGTACAGAATCTTTGCTCATGGTATTTACATGAGAGGACCCAACACATCATCTTTAGTAGAGTGAGGGTATAGAGAGTCCAGGTAATACCTGGAGTCTTTGAAAAAGGCCACCTCACAGTAGGTTCAGTGGACCCCAGGTTCTCACTGATTCTGTATCAAAGCATTCTGCAACCAAATGTAAGTTGTTTGAACAAATAGATAGTCAGAAATGCCCCTATTGACACTAATAAAAAAATTCAGCAACAACAGTAACTAAGATGGGACATCAATATAGATCTTATGTAACATGACATTAAAATGGTAAGATGATATCATGAACAACATTATACTTCTAAACTTAACAACCTAGATTAAATGGACAAATTCTTTGAAAAAAAGCATTTGCAAAAACCAACATGAGTAGACATTTAAAATGTGAATAGCATTATTAAGAAAATTATGCTAAGGAAATCCTATTTTCTCATCAAAACTTGTCATCAAAGAAAAGTCCATACCACACGGCTCTCCTGGTGATTTTTTCTTAATTAATTAAAGCACAATATAGAGAATATAGTCAATGATACCATAATAGCATTGTATAGTGACACATGGTAACTATACTTGTGGTGAACATAGCAAAATATAGAGAGAAGTTGAATCACTATGATGTACACCTGAAACTAATGTAATATTGTTGTGTCAACTATACTCAAATTAAAAAAAAAGAAGTTATGTTGATTTTATACATTGTCTAAATTATAGAAAAAAGGCAATATGTTCTAACTCATTTTTTTCATCTAGAAATAAAAACTAAGTCTATGCATCCATTTTAATAATTTGAGACAATTCCCATCCCTAGCAAATTAAACACAAATGTGCACACACAAACACACACACATACTGTGATTAAAATAAGGTGGTATTGGCAAAAAAAATACAAAAAATTTAAAGTGAATATAGTCCATATCTTAATCATTGCTGGATTGCCAGTACATAGACTAGCATCTGGTACATACAAGGTACTCAACAAATACTTGTTGATTCAATGAATGTGTGGATAGTGTAATTATCTTTATAATTATGTATCATTTGTATCAATGAATAAGGATTAGTGTATTTAGAATATCCATTAGTCATAATAATACTTGGAGAGTTTATTCAAAAGATTTTCTTAATGAAAGCTAAGGAAGAATATAAGGAATTTTTATAGAAAAAAATGATTTGGAGGAAACCTTGCCTTAATAAACATCAAGCATACTTTGAGGCTGTTTAACTGCATTCACTGTTGTATTGGGCTATTGTCATAAGAAATGAAAATTGGCATCTTTATTTATTTATATATCAACACATATCTATCAAGTGATTTAACTAAATATGTAAAAGTTACATAGATATATAACATTCAGTTTCAAGATGGAAATAGATAATGTCAGATTGTTTATCTATAAATCCAGTGCATTCATTATGAGAAAGGGAGAAGCAACCCCTGATGTGCAGGATCTGGCCTAATAATATCAGCTGGGCGTTGGTGCTACTAGGATTTGGCCTGACGTGGATGGGTTGTGGGGTTCTCCTGTTGAACATAAATAATTTCATAAAAGCTCAACATCTGTGATCATGATGGATGAAGAAAAAAAGCAAGGCCACTCTCTATGTCTGAATACAGGTAAAACTTGGAAATTGTTCAGGTCACAGAAATGACCAAACACCCTCCTATCCTGGCTAATGTGAGTAATTCCTGCTCCTTTACCAATTTCAGCTTTAATATTAGTATGTCCTTCCTCTTCTAGATAAGCATTATTAAGATACCCAATCAGAGATATACCACTTCTTTTCTGATAGCATCTACTCTGGCAAAGCCCAGAGTCCTTATATGCCCCAAATTACCCAACACGAGCCCAAATTCTGTAATTGTGTGTTCTCCTTTGCTGACACTAGTAATAAATCCAACTTGCTGAACTACAGATGTATTCCAGGTGGT
This sequence comes from Callorhinus ursinus, assembly GCF_003265705.2. Lineage (NCBI taxonomy): Eukaryota > Metazoa > Chordata > Mammalia > Carnivora > Otariidae > Callorhinus > Callorhinus ursinus. The sequence goes on along the minus strand of NW_027397079.1, from coordinate 36,764,516 downwards.
CTTTGGCAGAATGGATGGACATCTATATCTTCATAAATATCCCTCATTTTACACAAATGAAATTCTGTTTTATATACCCACCTACACATGTAGAGTGTGCATTTGTTCTTGAATACACAAATATAATGACAAGTAATAAATATTTGGGCAAATATCCCACAAAATATAGAGGGATACATTTCAGAAAAAATAAATCTGTAAGTTTTAAATAGCAATAAAAATATTATAATAAAGCATTGATAATAGTCTTTGCATAATGGAGGTCTTGGTAAAGAGACATAAAACCAATAGTCATAAAAAAACAAAAAAATTTAAAAAATAGTCATAAAGAAAAGATTACAAATTTCACAAAATGACAGGCACCATTAACAAGACAAAAAATAGACTGCAAACAAATGTTATAAACATATAGAAGAGAGAAAGAATAACTGGATACTATGTAAAAGATTTTCCCACTATTTAGTGGGGAAAAGAAGGAAAAACAAACAAAATACTCAAAGTGGTCAAAAGAAATGATTATTTAATTCATAACGTACAAAATTAAAATTCATGCTCACAATCACTAGTAATTAAAGAAATGATAACAGAAAATGAGACATTTCCCCATTAGCTCATTGTAAGTTAAATTGATTTGGTCATAATTAATATTGATAAATATGGTTGGGAGAATATCTTCATTTACTGTCCATGAAAGAATACACACACACACACACACACACACACACACACACACACACTAATAATGATACAGAAATTACCTCTGGAGAATCTGGGAAGTATAGCAACAATTTCAAATTTTACTCTATATTTTCTATATTATTTCTAGGATGGGAATATTTATAAATATATATCTATTGACATAAAGACATGAAAAAGCAGAAACAAATGGAAAATTAGAAATCAAGAAGAATCTTACCTTTATGTTAAAGGATAAGATCTTTGAAACTGCTTTTTTGAGTAAATAGAAAATGTTTGATTTTTGATTTTTTATTATTTTTTTAATTTAAATTTATTTTATTATGTTACAGTAGTCACCATACAGTACATCATTAGTTTTTGATGTAGTGTTCCATGATTCATTGTTTTCGTGTAACACTGTGTTAAGAATATAAAAATATTTAAAAATTATATAAATGCAATTTATTTACATAGAAACAATATTTAGTTTAAATTATTACTTCATTTGCATTAGAGTTGACTGTCATTTACCTTGTAAAAGTACATAGGGGCAGCTGGGTGGATCAGTCCGTTAAGTGTCTGCCTTAGGCTCAGGTCATGATCCCAGGGTTCTGGGATCAAGCCCTGCAATGGGGCTCCCTGCTCTGCAGGGAGCCTGCTTCTCCCTCTCCCTCTGCCTGCTGTTTCCCCCTCCTTGTGCTCTCTCTTGCTCACCCTCTCTCTCTGTCAAATAAATCTTTTAAAATTTTTAAAAAAATATTTAAAAATTTTAAAAATAAAAATCCATATATTTATTAACATATCCTTTTTTGTTAATTTCATTACAGTAAAACATGACACATGATTATTAAACTAAGTGTATTTTAAGTGTTACTATTGCTTAACTCTACTTTAACTTTATTCACAAAATGAAGCCGGAATAAACAAATCACTAAGACAATTGGGGAAGTTTTTCTCTTGGAAACTCACACTTTTCTTCCTCAAAGATACATTTCTATGTTGGTAATTTATGAATTAATTATCAATGATTTTAAGTAATAAATGTTACTGATCAACTGCTGTTTTAGATGTTATTTAGTTTTTATAGTTATATGTTCTTTTGGACATTCTAGAAATAATAAAACAATAAAACTTCACTGAATATATTGTATAATTGAAAAGTTGAACACAAAAATGTATAAATAGAAGCTAAGATTAATAAATAAGAGCTGTTAAGTGGTTGAACTACAATAATATTTCTTATGAAATTTTAGGAATGTCAGTTTAAGAAGTGCTGTGATTTTAATACATGTAAACTGAAAGACTCAGCAAGATGTGGCTCTGGACTATGCTGTACATCAAACTGTGAGGTAAGTTTCCAACATTTATGAAAAAGAAATTAAACTGTGATCATAGAAGTCTATATTAATTAAATTATTGTGGCATTGATAAAAAGAATATAGAACTAATTCAGTGTAACAAAATGAAGAGTCCATAAACAACCACAAGTAAAAAGGAAAACTACTGTGAATTAAAGAATGCATCACAAATAGGTACTGATTATTCTGTTGTGTTCAAACCACAGTTTACCATCTTCTAAATTATGAGATAAAGGAAGAGTAAACATATATACATTACTATATCAATATTATCAATTCTCAAGAAATTGTGAAGTCAAATAAATGGTAAATGACCATGGAAAAATTGTAACACAAATAGACAAATTGTGTAGCAGACAAAATGTGTAGCATACAGAATATGCAAAGAACTCTCAGACATTGATAAATAAAAGGCAAATCACACACACACACACACACACACACACACACACAGGCAAAGGGGGTGCTTAGACAATTTATAACAATGAAAGTAGAATTGTTCAATTTCTGTACTTTATCTGCAGTAATTAAGGTAAACACAAATAAAAAGAATACTGTATCATAAATTAGTCATCCAAATGGTAATCTTAAAAACAACAGTGTCAGATATTAACCAAAGAGAAGGGATAAAGATCATTTTTGGAGAGTGTTCGTGGAATTTTGAATTGCTACAATCCCTTTAAGGTGAGCAATATTTGAATATCTCTGAACAGAGTATAAATTACCAGTTTCTCTCTTATGTACATATGGTAGAAATATGCACATGTATGGAATGTTCAAAAAAGAACATTAATTAAAGAACTGTTCACAGTAGCAAAAAATAAACAATATTTATTAGCATTTGAATGGTTATATAAATTATTGTATATTATATAAGAATTAATAACTGCAGGCTAAATATGGGTGCACTAATATGATATTATTTTTTAAGACATGTTTGGATGAGAAATCAAGTTCAATAATGCAAAACATTTTATAATTCCAATTCTGATATATTATATACACATAAATATACCATACGTTCTTTTTGCCCAATTTTTCAATTAAGGTATAACTTACTATACTATAATTTTATTATAGTAAAATTCTTTTAGTGAATGATTCTGAGTGTTATAACAAACTTTCAGTCTTATAGTTAGCACCACAATCAAGGGATAGGTAATTTTATCACCACTCCCAAAAAGTCACCATGTGCCTCCTTGTATTCAATCCACACCTACACCCACAGACCCTGGTAACTACACATCTGTTTCTGCATCTGTAATTTTCCTTTTACAGAAATATAAATTGAATCATATGTATAAACATTGTAATTAGGCATGTTAGCATAACGCATTTGAGACTCATTCATGTTGTGGTGCTTGTTAGTGGCCCATTCCTTTTTTGTTTGTTTAGTTTGTGTTTTCAAAATAGGTATTTATTATTATGGTATAGAATGGTAGTTTCTATAGATGGTATAGAAACTAACTCACAAACATTCCATATAACTTGGTTAGAATGTACAAAGATATGGCAGAAGGCAGAATCCCTACAGTGATTTAAAAAAATACAAATTTAAGTGTTATTGAAGTTATATAGACAGTGAGGATTACAGAATAAATAGTAAACAAACACCTGTGTATAATTTTGCAAAGCAAAAATCATTAGTTTTGTATGTTTTCACTTTGTTTCAGCTTTTCCAAAACACTTTTAAACACAAAAGTTGAGGGGAGCCTGGGTGGTTCAGTTGGTTAAGCATCTGCCTTTGGCTGGGGTCATGATCCTGGGGTCCTGGACTCGAGCCCTGCATCGGGATCCCTGCTCAGCGGGGAGGCTTCTTCTCCCTCTCCCTCTGCCCCTCTCCCCCTACTTGTATTCTTGCTCACTCTGCTCTCTCTCTCAAATAAAGATATAAATAAATAAATAATCTTAAAAAAAACCCACAAAAGTTGAAAAATTTCCAGTTACCTGAAACTCTAAAAAGCAGCATCATTCAAATAGTGGTTAACTCACAAATGGGTGTACAACAACCACTACTAACCTCACAATTACTCAGGCATGTCAGAGTACAATCCAAGGCAGAACCAGTGGCAGCATCTCTGACAGTTAAGAGAAAAAGGCATGAGGAATGGTATGCAGCCCAGGGCATTCAGGTGCTTGCTTGTGGAAAAAAGGTCAAAACTGAAGTGACTTTCCTTACAGAATCCAAAGTCCTAATTAAAAGCAGCTCCTTTAAACACCTAAATCTTTTTTGATTCCCTCCTCATCAGTAATACACATATGGCACAAAGTCTTCATACAAAAGAGAAAATTTTCAAAATTGCATTTTATCTCAATGCTAATAACAACCAGTTTAGCAGAAAGAACTACAAAATGCAAATTTTAAAAGGTTGCTTACTAATGGAACTATAGACTAAGGTAGGAACCATTTGGGTTTCCCAAAAAACAAAACAATTCTAATTCATTTTAAATTAGAGATCTGATGTCAACACTATTTTTAAAAGCCTTTAAGAAGAAAAAGAAGGCCATTATATCCACATCAAAGTTTTGTTATCTATATAAGTTGACCTATTTTCAAATAACTGACATAATTTAGTGTTTAAATTAGCTTTTTAAGCAACAAAGGCAAAAGCAAAGTGCCTACTGAGCTATACACTTTATGATTGATATGGCAAATGTGTATTTTACCACAATTAAAAATAAAGAAAAGAAGGTTACCTTTTGATAATATATGAGTAATGACACCACAGTATCATGCAAAGCACAGGTACATAAGCCTGCTTTCTTATCAGACTTGCACCAGAGATTGGTGAAGCAGACTGGGCATATACACCAAAGCTGAGGCAATGCCTGGATTGTACTTCAAGATCACACTGACCGAGGGCTTTGGCATCGGCAGAAGCAGGGACATTCTCTCCAGGTGGCTATTCCTTCTGGAAGAGCTCTTTGATCTGAGTTGACTGGCCATAGAGTTCATTCCTTTTTTATTGCTGAAAGTATTGCAGGTATCATAAGGTTGTACCAGAGTCTGCTAATACATCCTCCTCCAGTTGAGGAACATTTCAGGCATTTTCAGGTTTTGGTGATGAAAATACAGCTGCTATAAATAATATTCCTAAGCAGGGTTTGTATGAACACAGAGTTTTACTTCATTTATAAGATACATATGGTAAATGTATACGGAGCTTTATATAGGAAACCAAAGACCTGTTTTCTAAAGTAGGTATACTATTGTCAATTCCCATCAGCCTTTTATAAGACCTACAGTTGCTCCAAAAATTAAATGTAAACTCTAAAAGTATGCAACATGTAGCTTCATTTTATTTTTGCTGTTGGTTTTTTTAAATTTCATTTTCTTATGTTATGTTAGTCACCATACATCACATCATTACTTTTTGATGTAGTGTTCCATGATTCATTGTTTGCATATAACACCCAGTGCTCCATGCAATATGTGCCCTTCTTAATACCCATCACCAGGCTAACTTATCCCCCCATTCACCCTCCCCTCTAAAACCCTAGTTTGTTATTGGTTTTTATTTACACTTTAAAAATAATTTTACTGGTTGTCTCATAGTTTACAAATCTTTGATTAATCAGAGTCTGATTTCATAAAATATACCACTTCACATGGAGTGAATGGGTCTTATAATAGGACACTCTCATATACTAGAAATGCAAAATACATTGTTACTATTTTTGCTTTATATAGCTTTTATCTTTTAGAGAAGTAAAATAAGGGAAAAATGAATTTAATAACTAACAATAATTATTCCATTTTTTACTCTTAATTTCCTTTTGTATTTTAGATTTCTGTTTATTATCATATTATTTGTGCCTGAAGACCTCCCTTTATGATTTCTTGTAATTTAGGTCTGCTGAAAATGAATTCTCTCAGTTATTATTTGCCTTAAGGAAGTCTTTATGTCTCATTAATTTTTGAAATATAGATTTTGTAGATATAGGATTTTAGGTTGAAATACTCTTTTTTTTTAATTTCATCACTTTTAAGACACCACTTCATTCGTTACTCATCTTTGTCTCAGTCTATTAAGTATTAATTCAATTAAACAGAACTGTAGAGTGGGGGGGAGGGGGTAAACTTCCCTATGAAAAGCAATAGATAAAGTACTTCACAAGCCATATAAATTTGATAATAACTGTAATCTTTATCTGAGCTATGCAAGGAGGTCTTTCTATTTTCAGATAATACTACATATAATGATGTTGATAGCTATTACGTACGTTGTTTACCATGTGTTGTTCTAAGCACTTTTTACTTTAACTCAGTTTTTTTTTCAAATTTTTATTTAAATTTTAGTTAGTTAACATACAGTGTAATATTGGTTTCAGGAGTAGAATTCAGTGATTCATCCTTATATGTAACACCCAGTGCTCATCATAACAAGTACCCTTCTTAATACCCATCACCCATCTAGCCCACCCCCCACCCACATCCCTCCATCAACCTTCAGTTTGTTCTCTATTATTAAGAGGATCTTATGGTTTGTTCCCCCCCCGATATGTTCATGTTTTGTTTCTTAAATTCCACATGTGAGTGAAATCATTGTGTTTGTCTTTCTCCTACTTATTTCCCTTAACATAATACATTCTAGCTCCACCCATGCCACTGCAAATGACAAGATTTCATTCTTTTTGATGGCTGAATAATATTCCATTGCATATATATATGCCACATCTGCTTTATCTATTCATCAGTTGATGGACATTTGGGCTGTTTCCATAGTTTGGCTATTGTTAATCATGCTGCTATAAATATTGGGGTGCTTGTATTCCTTCAAATCTTTATTTTTTAATCTTTTGAATCTTTAAATATCTAGCAGTGCAATTGAGGTATCATAGGGTAGTTCTATTTTTAACTTTTTGAGGAACCTCCAGACTGTTTTCCATAGTGGCTGCACCAGTTTGCATTCCCAACAGTGCAATAGGGTTCCCCTTTCTCCACATCCTCGCCAACACCTGTTGTTTCCTGACTTGTTAATTTTAGCCATTCTGACAGGTGGTGAGGTGATCCTCATTGTGGTTTTGATTTGTACTTCCCTGATGATGAGTGATGTTGAGCATTTTTTCATGTGTCTCTTAGCCATCTGGATGTCTTCTTTGGAAAAATGTCTATTCATGTCGTCTGCCCATTTCTTAACTAGATTATTTGGGAGCCATCATAAAGGCCATGTACAAAAGACCCACAGCTAATACCACCATCAATGGGGAAAAACTGAGAGCCTCTCCTCTACAGTCAGGAACAAGACAGGGATGTCCACCCTCACCATTACTATTTAATACAGTGCTAGAAATCTTAGCCTCAGCAACCAGACAACAAAAACAAATAAAAGCCATCCAAATAAGCAAGGAAGAAGTACAGCTTTCACTGTTTGCAGATGACATGATACTTTATGTAGAAAACCCAAAAGACTCCCACCAAAAAATTGTTAAAATTAATACATGAATTCAGCAAAGTCACAGGATATAAAATCAATGTGCAGAAATCTGTTGCATTTCTATACACCAATAATGACACAGCAGAAAGAGAAATCAAGGAATTGATGCCATTTACAATTGCACTGAATACCATAAGATGTCTAGAAATAAACATAACCAAAGAGGTAAAAGATCTGTACTCTGAAAACTGTAGAACACTGAGAAAGAAATTGAAAAGGACACAAATAAATGGAAAAACATTCCATGCTCTTAGACTGGAAGAACAAACATTGTTAAAACATCTATACTACCCAAAGCAGTCTGCACATTAAATGCTATTCCTATCAAAATACCAATAGCATTTTTCACAGAGCTAGATCAAACAATCCTAAAATTTGTATGGATCCACAAAAGACCCCAAATGGCCAAAGCAACCCTGAAAAAGAAAAGCAAAGCTGGAGGCATCATGATTCCAGACTTCAAGCTATATTACAGAGCTGTAGGCATCAAGACAGTATGGTACTGGCACAAACATACAAAGATCAATGGAACAGAATAGAAAACGCAGAAATGGACGCCCAACTATATAGTCACTAATCTTCGACAAAGCAGGAAAGAATATCCAGTGGAAAAAAGACAGTCTGTTCAACAAATGGTGTTGGGAAAACTGGACAGCAACATGTGGAAGAATGAAACTGGACCACTTTCTTATACCATACACAAATATAAATTCAAAATGGATAAAAGACTTAAATGTGAGTCCTGAAACCATTAAATCCTAGAGGAGAACACAGGCAGAAAGCTCTTTGACCTCAGCCATAGCAAATTCTTACTACACATGTCGCCAAAGGCAAGGAAAACAAAAGCAAAAATGAATTATTGGGACTTCATCAAGATTTTTCTTCTGCACAGCAAAGGAAACAACAAAACTAAAAGGCAGCCTATAGAATGGGAGAAGATATTTGCAAATGAAATATCTGATAAAAGGTAGTATTCAAAATCTATAACAAATGTATCAAACTCAACACTCAAAAAAACAAATAATCCAGTTTAACTCAGTTTAATACTACCAAAATCATTCTCTGAGAGAATGATTATCATCCTGAGTTTACAAACAAAGCAACTGCCAATGAGAGAGATTATGTATCTCACCCACACAAACTAGTGAAAATCCAAGCAAGAAATTAAAACCAGGCAATTAGGCTCTTGTTCACCTCAAGAACAAAAATGTAGAGGCATTGTTCTTCCAATTTTGAGGAACAGGTATGTGTTACCCATTTAGGGCTCCTTCCAAATGCAGGTTGAGTCAGATGGCTTCCCAATGCAGAACGCAGAATGGTTATAAACCCTCTGTCAGAAGGGATCATTTTACATCTGAGGTAGTTACTTTCCTTCAGGCTTCATAATCAATACTGTACCGGACATTTCCTTCAGAGAACTCACAACCTTGGGAATTCCATGATTCCCCCAAATATCAATAATTAGGCATATTTTATTTGATAAATCCCTTCACTAAGTAAGTAAGAATAGTCATTCACAAGAACATGATTTTCTTTTTCTTTTTCCTCCTAGATATCAGTAGCAGGCACTCCATGTAGAAAGAGTATTGATCAAGAATGTGATTTTACAGAATATTGCAATGGAACATCTAATAATTGTGTTCCTGACACTTATGCATCAAATGGAATGTTGTGCAGGTTGGGAACTGCATATTGTTATAATGGACGATGCCAAACTACTGATAACCAGTGTGCCCAGATATTTGGAGAAGGTATTGCTTTTTCTTATATATTTCTTTTACCTTAAATTTGGTTTCCTCTATATGATAAAATACATATCACACGACTCTAGAAGTTGAAGAACTTGAATCTCAAGCTCAATAAAGGTGATGGGTATTGAGGAGGGCACGTACTGCATGGAGCACTGGGTGTTATACGAAAACAATTAATCATGGATCACCACATCAAAAACTAATGATGTATTGTATGATGACTAACATAACATAATAAAAGAAAAGAAAAGAAAAAGAAAAAAATTTGAATTAAGGAAGATGTTTTTAGAGGATAGTAGTATAGTATTGTATAGTATCTCCAGAATAATACCATACATTCCTCTTCTCATGGTTTGATTTTTGCTTTTTGTACTTAGCAACCTTGACAAAAATCCATGTTTACCACTTATAATTTACATAGAAATTGAAATGGCAAATCAGTAAATTCTAGAATTTTACTTAAATTTCTTTTACTTCACATCTTTATGATCTAATTTTAATGGCATAAAACAAGAAGTTCAGAGTAAATTTCCCTCAAGTATAATCATATTTCTTAACTGAGGAACTGCTAGAATAAGAGTAGTCATAGGCCACTGACCAAAATTCATTTTTATATTTTCTTTTTAAACAGTTTTTCCAAGTAATTCAAATGAGAGTTGTGCATATATGCTTGATTTTTATATAGTAACTATTCATAGTATCCCAATACGATTTTTTAGAGGGATTAAATGAAATGTGAACAGATCAAAATCACTCAGTGAAATGTATACAGATCAATCATTTACTAATTGAGCAAAAGTAGTATAAGCACCACTTTTCAGTTATTTGCCCAGCAGTAATAAGGTCTATAGTTTATGCCAAATGACATGGTATGCAATTTATATTGTCTTCCTAATTATTTGAAACTTTTCCTTAGTAACAAGTTTCAGATTAGGTGACTTAACCAACATTTAACCAGAGCTGCAGAGCTATAATCTCCTAAATGACAGATCAGTGGTATTTTCTGTAGGCTGTATTTTCAGGATTCCACTTTTTATTTGGTTGTTTCTTCACTGTTTTCTTTTTCAATGCTTACTTGCATTTAAAAAAATATTATTTGTCATTGTCACAGTAACTTTAGATCAAGGTTTAATATATTATTCAAAAATAAAATTAAATAATACTCTCTATAACATCCATTAAAGATTGTCCAGGCCATACTCTTCTTTTTCATTAAATAAATCTTTGATCCAGAATTGAACTACTTGTCACTTGACATCTTTTTGAGTTCTAATCAAAATAACATTGTTTAAGTAAGACTTAACCATTAATGTGTATTTCCTCCTCTAATATATGCTCTAGTACCCACAAAACTTACCCAACTGTGTCAAAATTTGATCTTTTGATGTAGTTCATTCATTCATCCCTCCTTTCTTCATTTATTTGGTTACTATCTGGGGGAGGCACTTTTTTCTTATTCTTATGTTACCAAAAACTATAGGGCAAAAGGCTGTACTTAAGACAAGAACACACAAGCTGATAGTATTCAACAAGATGAAAATTGTCACATGGCTATTGTACTCATAGAGCTTATGATCAAGAGACAAAGACAGTAAACACATAAATACGAAAGAAATATGAAACCTTTAATTGTGCAGTTAAAGGAAAGAAAATAGAATGCTGGGGGAAAAATAAGGTGTAGTGGACAAGGGAAATACTGCCTGCTGTCCTCATATAATCTCCGGCTGTCAGTTCACTCCTCCAGAATTTGTCTTAACTGCAGACACCTCACCCCAAAGCACAAATCCAATAATTAATTGAGGTGGGGTATAAAGACCTGACAATTGTGTTCTAATCAGGCACAAATCAAGCACAATTTGTACTCTGGAAGACAGCTACCCATAGGGTTGGTCAAGTCTTTGTTGGACTTGCATTTCTGTTTGACTTCTTATCTGCTCTATCCTGCTTTCTCCCTCTCACGTCCAGATGTTCTAATCACTAATAAATAGCTTTCACATTATACCTCATCTAGGTGCTGGCTTCTAGAAGTTTGAACCATAACAGTTGATCCTGAAAATGGTGTGAAAAAAATAGCCTATAAGATCATTTTCAAAACTAAGTTATTTACTGCCAAGCTGTGAATGAGCATGCATCACCGGTGAAAGTGGATAATACCCTCAATGAGTGAACTGGGATAGTAAAAGATAATCCATTAGCTGGTACAATTGAAATGTATGGGGGAAATGGTAACTCTAAGGACAGGTGTATTAGATGGCTATTACTAAGCAACATTGAAATCTAAGAAAAGATAACAAAAAGGTGTTCATTTAAAATCAAAGTGTATGCTGAATGGGCCCCACTGTTAACTCATAAAGAGGTTTTCATCTCTTAAAATAGAATGTTAGAGAAAGTTAAAGACTTAATTATCAAATTAAAGGAATTTCAGAGGAGGGTAAATTCTCAGTCAAGTCTGCTTTACCATGATTAAGGTTCTGGCTGGAAAAAGAATGAGAACTACAATTGGGATAGGAACAGTTGAAAATATGTTCCCCCCAATTTTAGCCTCCACACTTCTCTGAAACTACTGAATTTATGAAGTGGCACAGCTCTGATCCCTCACACCACCACCTGCACCCAATTAAGAATGGTATAAGTATGTTCCCATTGTTTAAAGATAATGTGGAAGCCTATCACTCAAAACACAAATTGTATCCCCATTAGGACCTCTCTCCTAACTGTTCTGGACACTAAAGCTGAAAATTGAGTTAAAGCACTACAAAATAGAGCCAGAATTTGCTGGAACTTATAAGGGAGTAAGGAAAATATACCCCAATGGAGCTGTAGGTCCTAGTTAGCATTTACTGCCAGAATCAAGGGAGTTTACATGAAATTGGATTCTGAGAGTGCTTGATCATAAGACTGGATAGGGGAACATAAGATTAGATAATAGAGCTCATTGTTTTGGGAGCACTCTCCCAGTATAAAAGGAATTAACACCCTGGCTAGGATCCTAGAAGATGATAAAAATTTCTATTAGAATTGTTTCCAGAGGCATGGAAAAAATGAAATGGGATGGCTCACTCCATGAGAAATTTAAATGATGGAATTGCCATGAAATAATAAAGGAAAGAAAGAAAAGTCTCAGGGAAATGGATATACTGTAATGTATATGCTGTAAGTGCAAGGCCAAATAGTCCCAACAGGAAGGCCCAATGCCACAGGGAATGTGGTCCTAAGAGGTGTATCAAAATCACTTTAAGTGTTCATGACTGCCTTCTCTGTAGGCCAGGGGTGATAGGAGGAGATGGTATTATAGAAGTAGGCTCACTGATAGCAATGGGCATGATTGATACTGTCTTGAAAAAAAAATCAAGGTCTTGAAAAAAATAAAGAGAGCAGTGCTTGGCTTCCAGAAACCAGATGGATAATATTATTGTAATAAGCAGCAGAGACAGAGTTGCAGACATGGATACCTAGTCTACAGACAATCAGGAAGATAGATAATAGAATATTACCCAGTTTGTACCATCAAAGGAAATTAAAAAATGGAGGACTAGGGGACTGAGTAGAGTTACATTAATAAATGCCATAATTCCATGTCTAAATTCTGAATCTAAGCCAACTTTCAGAACCAAAACTCATTGACTTAAGAGAGGGTTAGAGTTCCAGAAGGGAAACTACACATCACCTTGGCAAGCATACATGCTAACAATTTCTCTAGCACATTCTCAAATGATTCTCAATCATTTAATTATGTATCTGTTCATGTGGGAAATGAAAATACCCAAGCATTTTGGAAACTAGTGGACAAAGAGTGTAAATTGACATAGATACCCAGAAACACAGTGTCATCATGTATCTCTGAGAGTGGGGACTTATAGGGGTTAAGGAATAGAGTCCTTGATAACTTTCAGTGTACAATGGGTCCACTAAGTCCACAAATCCATTTGGCAATTATTTTTTAGTCCTAGAGGATATCATCAGGTTTGACATGTTAATAGTTTGTGCAATTCTATCATTATGTCCTTGGCCTATTTGGCAAGGCCATGGAGAAAGCCTCTGTAACTCTCTCTTTCCAGAGATTAATGCTATTTTTTTTTAAAGTAGGCTCCATGACCAGCATGGAGCCCAATGTGGTTTTGAGCTCACAATCCTGAGATTAAGACCTGAGTTGAAACCATAGTCAGATGCTCAACTGACTGAACCACCCAGGTGCCCCAAATTGATGCTATCCTTAAAGATCTAAAGGATGCAGAGGTGGTTAACTGTATATCTACATTTAATTACTCAGCATGATTCTTGCAGAAACCAAATGGCATCAGAAGATAATAATAATCTATTGCAAATGGAGACAAGTAGTAGATTAAATAATTGCACCCACTATGACAGATATAGTATCTATGCTACAGCAGAATAACATGGCCTCAGATATGTGGTAGGAGTATAGTCACTGATTTGGCAAATATATTCTTTTCCTATTTGAAAAAAGAATTAGAGTTCGCTTTCACATGGAATGGATGATGGCATTAATGTTGAGTTTTGTTGCAGGGTTATTTTTACTCTCCTGCCCTCAATCATAATGTAGTTGTAGAGATGTAGACATCCTAGAAAATATCACATTGTCTACTCCATCAGTGATTTGTTCTAATCCAGCTAAACAAGCAAAGCATCACTAGAATGTTGGAGCATTAAATATAACACATGTGCTATAAAGGGCAGGAGACAGACTTCCAAATGTTTAGAAATTTGTCATCAGTAAAATTTTTAAGAGTCCAGTGATCAGAGGCATGACCTGACATCCCTTGCAAAGTAAAAGCAAACTGTATGTATCTTGCATCTTATTGAACTAAAAAGTACAACACCTGGTAGTTCTCTTTGGGATCTGAAGGCAGTATATTCCGCATTGCTTCATTTCCCATTTACTAGATGACATGAAATGTTGCTAATGTTGAGCGAGGTGAAAAGCAAAAAAAGGGCTCTGCAGCATGTTCAAGCTGCAAAGCAAGCAGCCATGCATTCTGAATTATAAAACACAGCAGCCCCAATAATATCAGAAGTGTGCGTCGGGGAAAAAAAATACTATGTGGGGCTTATACCAAGCCTCTTTGGGAGAATGACTGGGCAGTTCTCTGGGCTTCTGGAGGAAGATTGTGCCATCTAAACTGGAGAATTGTACCACTTTGACAAAAAAAAAAAACACCTCTGGTCACACTAGTGACCCCTGTAGAGCTAAAGAATCTGACTTTCAGACAACAAATATCCATGTGTTCAAAAAGCTACAGCCTAAGCTCAATTATGTCAGATATACTAAGTTAAGTGGTCAGACAGATAGAAGTCATTCATTCACCTGGATTAAAAGCAGAGGACAGAAGAAAAAATCCATAAGCAGGAAATCCAAAACAGTCACCTTTCTCCCCTATGCATCTTCCTCAGCTCATACTTATGGATACATGGAATTTCACCATGACCAATTACACAAGAAGAACACACCTAGGCTTATTTTATAGGTGTGTTGGCTCAGTCACTGGTTATAAGTGGGGGTGGGGGGAAATTAGCCATACTGCAACCTCACTTTGGAGGATGCCCTGAAAGATATTGACCATCTGGTCATCCGTTTTTTGTGGAAGGAGAAATGGCCAAAGGTAGATTATAGATATACACATGAACAATGACAAAGGACCTAGTTTGTTGGTGGGGAGCCTGGATGTGGAAAGACTGGAAGATTAGAGGCAAGAGTTCTGGGATAGAAATATGTGGGTAGATACATGGAGATGAAAAATAACATGAAAAACAATGAATCATGGAATACTACATCAAAAACTAATGATGTAATGTATGGTGATTAACAAACATAATAAAATAAAATTTAAAAGAAAGAAAGAAAGAGAAAAGAAAAGAAAAATAATGTGAAGATCTTTGCATTAATCTACAGGTTAGCACCCACCAACAAACACCCACCATTGAAGAGACACAGAACAATGAAATAAGCATAATAATTTGGCTAATTTACATCAGCCAGCAACCATCATTATCCACCCCGATGCCTATAGAATGGACACATTTCTAGACTTTCTCGATTTTTTTTTTTGCTACTACCTCTGAAATAACTGATTCTATCCTGAGTTTAGTTCATCTTTTTCTTAAGTACCTTTACCTTCTGGTCAAATACAGCCAAAAATAACCAAGACAGATTCTGTTTCCCTACTTCTTTGCCTAAGACAACAAGTTTATTAAGGCTATTATCTCCCTTTCAATCACTGAGAAGAGAGTTTCTCTAAGTGTTTCACCCTCATGTAGCATGAATTACTCTTCTTTATCCAATGATAGTAATTTTCTTATCACCTACTACCAGCCTTCAATGACAATGCCACATATTTTAGGCATATTTTACAGGAGAACTCTACTTTGAGTACCAATTTATGTGTTTAATGAAATGGAAACAACTCTAAATATCTCAGATTTACATATCCAAAACAACTATTCTGCTACTCCATATTGCTTTGACTATGATACCCAGATGGACAAATGAACCTCTACTTAAAACATTGCTTATCCCCCATCAGAGAAAAAAAAAGAATATAACACTTCTTCTATTCACAAGTCCCACAAGATTTTCTGCCCATAAGTGACATTTCATTAAGAGGGTCAAATTACAAGGTCAAGCTTAATATTCAGTGGATGAGGCAGTATGCATTCCCACAGGGAAGAGTAGCAAATATTTTTAATAATTTAATTCTACTACAATCAATATAATTCTTTTCTGTTATCTGTTAGATAATTGTTTCTTTCTACTTGCATTGACAGGATACACACAGAAAAAAAGAATGACTTTTTTCATATTTTGTTTATGCAGTAAGAGTTTCATTGGTTTTTTATGAACAAAAAATTTAATTTGGATTAAGAATAATAATTTAACAGACATCTTTGAATTTTTAGGTGCTCAAGGTGCTCCATTTGCCTGCTTCAAAGGAATCAATTCTCGCATTGATAAATTTGGAAACTGTGGTTTTAAAAATTCACAACCATTACCTTGTGATCAGAAGTATGTACATAGAAAATAATTGTTTTATTGAGTCATAAAAATTATAGATTTCTTGTCAAGAGACACTAAAGAGTAATGGACAGTAAACTGTATATCAGGAGAATATTTTCAAATAACATTATATATATTGTTCTTCAATGTAATTCAGTTTTCTTTTTCCCTATTTTTTCCTGGATATATTCTAATAATGAGACTAAACAAAAAAAAAAAAAAGAAGAAGAAGAAAGAAAAAAAAAAAGGCTGATGCTTATTACCAAAGGTAGGAAGTGGGCAAAACTGCCAAAAATCAGAAACTTGTGCACTACATTGATAATTAAAACTGAGTTTTTTAATTAAGTTAATAAATGATAATAACCCTAAAGCAAGTGCTTTGACTTTTAAGACATGAAAGTATTGAAAGGGATAAATTTCCTTTTGGTTTTGTTGTTTGTTTCCAAAATACTGATATGTAAAGCATGGCAGAGGACTGAATTGGGAGTACTGGAATATTTTTAAGGGATTTATGAAATCCAATAAAGTAGGGCTTAATCCATAACAAATACTTCCTGAATTTCATGGAAGTATTGAAAACAAAAGAATCAAAAATAATAACAACAGATAGGAGGTTGACCAAGATGGCAACATAGGAGACTTTGGGATTTTACTCCTACCAGAGACACACTGAATGGTCATATACACATGGAACAATTACTTTTAAAAGAAATCCAGAAAACACCTGAGACTCCTACAAATTGAATAAATGAGAAAATACTCACACTGAAGCAGATAGATACACACTCTCTCCAAAAACCCCACCACTGGCCCAGCACCGTGCAGGTGGAAGGGAAATCCCAACTGCCAGCTTCTTCCTGAGCAGCAAAGTATTTGGACCCTACATTTGTGTCCCAACATTTAAGATGCCTCCATTTCTCAAAAAGGAAAGAAAAAGAATGAAGATTGCTTAAGGAACTTAGGGGACACCATTAAAGAGAATATAATACACATTATAGGAGTAACAGAATGAAAAGAGAGTGAGAAAAGGACAAAAATCTTATTCAAAGAAATAATGAGTGAAAATTTCCTAACCTGGGGGAAAGAAACAGATATTCAGATATAGGAAGCCCAGGGGGGAAGCAAAAAGATGAATCCAAAACCCCAAAGCAAGATAAATTAAAATTAAATTGTCAAAGATTAAAAACAAAAGAATCTTAAAAACATCAAGAGAAAAGTAACTTGATATATACAAGAAAACACCATGAAACTATTAGTAGATTTTTCTTTTTTTTTAAAGATTTTATTTATTTGAGAGACAGAATGAGATGGAGAGAGAGCATGAGAGGGGGGAGGGTCAGAGGGAGAAGCAGACTCCCCGCTGAGCAGGGAGCCCAATGTGGGACTCGATCCAGGGACTCTAGGATCATGACCTGAGCCAAAGGCAGTCGCCTAACCAACTGAGCCACTCAGGCACCCTTAGTAGATTTTTCAGCAGAAATCTGCATGCCAGAAGAGAGTGAGATGTTAGAAAGATTTTTCCAGATAAACAGAAGCTGAAGTTCATGACAAGACAAGCCTTACAAGAAATGCTAAAGGTGGTTCTTTAAGCCAAAATGAAAGGACATTAATTAGAAAAAGAAAACATATAAAAGAATAAAATCCACAGGAAATAGCAAATAAATAGATAAAATCAGAATACCCTAATGTGGTAATAGTGGGGGGTAAACCACTCACAACTCTAGTTAAAGATTAAAAGACAAAAGAATTAAAGGAGGAGGAGCAAGATGGCGGAGGAGTAGGACACCTGGATTTCATCTTGTCCCAGAAATTCAGCTGGATAGGGATCAAACCATTCTGAACACCTACGAACTCAACAGGAGATCAAAGAAAAGAATAGCAACAACTCTCTGAACAGAAAAGTGACCACTTTCTGGAAGGTAGGACGTGCAGAGAAGTGAATCTGAGGCGATATTCAGGAGGATAGATGGCGGGGGGGGGTGGCCTCCATCGGCCACTTCTGGGAAGTGATAAAAGCCATGGAGCACAAAATCAGAACTTTTTCAAGTCATCTCCCCAGAGGGACGTCGTTCCAGTGGCTAAGCGGGGGGTGGGGGTGGGGTGGAAGCTCGCAGGGACAGTGTGGTCTCAGGACCCTCGGGGTCACAGAAACACCAGGGGTGCCTGATGCGGCAGAGCTTGCAGGTATTGGAGCAGGGAAGCTGGCTGCAGAGACAGAGCCGAGGAACAGGCTGTCAGCATGGGGTTGCCATAAACCGCGATCCGCAGCACAGTCAGGCCACTGCTCCTCCACCAGGGACCCAACAAGCGGCAGATCCGGGGAGACTCCCCTTTCTCCCCCAGGAGGAGCAGCACGGGAGTGCACATAAGTTTTTCTTTCTTTAAAATTTTGGGAGGCACTTTCTTCTAACACCAGAATACACCCAAAATCTAGTGTGTGGCAGTGATCTATGCACCAGCCTGAATAAATTTGATCATATTCTGTTTTTTTGTTTTGTTTTGTTTTTGTTTGTTTTTTTTTTCTTTTTCTGTTTCTTTTATCTTCTTTCCCTTTGTTTCCCCTGGTTTCAGGTCTCTTCTGATTTGATTAGAGTATATTTTCTGGGGACATTTTTACCCTGTTAGCACTTTGTTCTCTCATTCATCTATTCTCCTCTGGACAAAATGATAAGATGGAAAAAATCACCTCAACAAAAAGAACAAGAGGCAGTACCGACTGCCAGGGACCTAATCAATACGGACATTAGTAAGATGTTGGAACTAGAGTTCAGAATGACGATTTTAAAGATACTAGCTGGGGGCGCCTGGGTGGCTCAGTTGGTTAAGTGACTGCCTTCAGCTCAGGTCAAGATCCTGGAGTTCCAGGATTGAATCCCACATCAAGCTCCCTGCTCAGCAGGGAGTCTGCTTCTCCCTCCGACCCTCCCCCATCTCATGCTCACTCTCTCTCATTCTCTCTCTCAAATAAATAAATAAAAGCTTTTAAAAAAAGATACTAGCTGGGCTTGAAAAAAACACAAAAGTTATTAGAGAAACCCTTTCTGGAAAAAATAAAAGAAGTAAAATCTAACCAACTCGATACAGAAAGGCTGTTAATGAAGTGCAATAAAAAATGGAGGATCTAACTGCTAGGATAAATGACGCAGAAGAGAGAATTAATGATATTGAAGGCCAAATGATGGAAAATAAAGAAGCTGAGAAAGAGAGACAAACAACTACTGGATCACAAGGGCAGAATTCGAGATATAAGTGATAACATAAGATGAAACAACATTAGAATAATTGGGATCCCAGAAGAAAATGAAAGAGAGAGAGGGGCAGAAGGTATATTGGAGCAAATTATAGTGGAGAACTTCCCTAATTTGGGGAAGGAAACAGGCATCAAAATCCAGGAGACACAGAGAACCCCTCTCAAAATCAATAAAAATAGGTCAACACCTTGACATCTAATAGTAAAACTTATAAGTCTCAGAGACAAAGAAAATCCTGAAAGCAGCTCGGGAAAAGAGAACTGTAACCTACAATAGTAGAAACATTACATTGGCAACAGACATATCCACAGAGACCTGGCAGGAGAGAAAGGCCTGGCATGATATATTCAGAGCACTAAATGAGAAAAATATGCAGCCAAGAATACTCTATCCAGCTAGGCTGTCATTGAAAATAGAAGGAGAGATGAAAATCTTACGGGAAAAACAAAAACTAAAGGAATTTGTGAATGCGAAACCAACCCTACAAGAAATATTGAAAGGGATCCTCTAAGCAAAGAGAGAGCCTAAAAGCAACATAGACCAGAGGAACAAGACAATATACAGTAACAATCGCTTTACAGGCAATACAATGGCACTAATTTCATATCATTTAATAGTTACCCTGAATGTAAATGGGCTAAATGCCCCAATCAAAACACACAGGGAATCAGATTGGATAAAAAAAAACAAGACCCATCAAGATGCTATCTGCAAGAGACTCATTTTAGACCCAAAGACAACCCCAGATTGAAAGTGAGGGGGTGGAAAACCATTTACCATGCTAATGGACACCAAAAGAAAGCTGGGGTGGCAATCCTTATATCAGACAAATTAGATTTTAAACCAAAGACTATAATAAGAGATGAGGAAGGACACTATATGACACTTAAGGGGTCTATCCAACAAGAAGATCTAACAATTGTAAATATCTATGCCCCTAACATGGGAGCAGCCACTTATATGAGCCAATTAATAACAAAAGCAAAGAAACACATTGACAACAATACAATACTATTGGGGGAGTTTAACACCCACCTCACTGAAATGGACAGATCATCTAAGCAAAAGATCAACAAGGAAATAAAGACTTTAAATGACACACTGGACCAAATGGACTTCACAGACATATTCAGAACCTTCCATCCCAAAGCAACGGAATACACATTCTTCTTGAGTGCCCATGAAACACTCTC
Source organism: Callorhinus ursinus (assembly GCF_003265705.2). NCBI lineage: Eukaryota > Metazoa > Chordata > Mammalia > Carnivora > Otariidae > Callorhinus > Callorhinus ursinus. The sequence goes on along the minus strand of NW_027397079.1, from coordinate 36,743,835 downwards.
CAGAATAGATCACATCCTAGGTCACAAATCAGGTCTCAACCGACACCAAAAGATTGGGATCATTCCCTGCATATTTTCAGACCACAATGCTTTGAAACTAGAACTCAATCACAAGAGGAAAGTAGGAAAGAACTCAAATACATGGAGGCTAAAGAGCATCCTACTAAAGAACGAATGGGTCAACCAGGAAATTAAAGAAGAATTTAAAAAGTTCATGGAAACCAATGAAAATGAAAACACAACTGTTCAAAATCTTTGGGATGCAGCAAAGTGAGTCCTAAGAGGAAACTATATAGCAATACAAACCTTTCTCAAGAAACAAGAAAGGTCTCAAATACACAACCTAACCCTACACCTAGGGGAGCTGGAGAAAGAACAGCAAATAAAGCCTAAACCCAGCAAGAGAAGAGAAATAATAAGATCAGAGCAGAAATCAATGAAAGAGAAATCAAAAGAGTAGTAGAACAGATGAATGAAACTAGGAGCTGGTTCTTCAAAAGAATTAATAAGATTGATAAACCCTTGCCAGACTTATCAAAAGAAAAGAGAAAGCACCCAAATCAACAAAATCATGAAAGAAAGAGGAGAGATCACAACCAATACCAAAGAAACAACATTATAAGAACATACTATGAGCAACTATATGCCAGTAAACTAGATAATCAAGAAGAAATGGATGCATTCCCAGAGATGTATTAACTACCAAAACTGAACCAGGAAGAAATTGAAAACCTGAACAGACCTATAACTGCTAAGGAAATTGATGCAATAATCAAAAATCTCCCAAAAAACAAGAGCTCAGGGCCAGATGGCTTCCCAGGAGAATTCTTCCAAACATTTAAAGAAGAATTAATACCTATTTTTCTGAAACTGTTCCAAAAAATCGAAATGGAAGGAAAACTTCCAAACTCGTTTTATGAGCCCCATTACCTTGATCCCCAAACCAGACAAAAACCCCATCAAAAAGAATTACAGGCCAATATCCTTGATGAACAGGGATGCAAAAATTCTCACCAAAATACTAGCCAATAGGATCCAACTGTACAGTAAAAGGATTATTCAGAATGACCAAATGGGATTTATCCTTGGACTGCAAGGTTAGTTCAACATCGGGAATCAATCAATGTGATACAATACATGAGTAAAAGAAAGAACAAGAACCATATGGTCTTCTCAATAGAAGCAGAAAAAGCATTTGACAAAGTACAGCATCTTTTCTTGATCAGAACTCTTCAGAGTATAGGCATAGAGGGTCCGTACCTCAATATCATAAAATCCATCTATGAAAAACCCACAGTGAATATCATTCTCAATGGGAAAAAACTGAGAGCTTTCCCCTTAAGGTCAGGAACATGGCAGGGATGTCCACTATCACCTCTGCTATTCAACATAGTATTAGAAGTCCTAGCCACAGCAATCAGACAACAAAAAGAAATAAAATGCATCCAGATTGGCAAAGAAGAAGTCAAACTCTCACTCTTTGCAGATGATATGATACTTCATGTGGAAAACCCAAAAGACTCTACCCCAATACTGCTAGAACTCATACAGGAATTCAGTAAATTGGCAGGATAGAAAATCAATATACAGAAATCAGTGGCATTCCTATACACCAACAACAAGACAGAAGAAAGAGAAATTAAGGAGTCGATCTCATTTACAATTGCACCAAAACCATAAGATACCTAAGAATACATCTCACCAAAGAGGCAAAGAATCTGTACTCAGAAAACTATAAAATACTCATGAAAGAAATGAAGAAGACACAAAGAAATGGAAAAACGTTCCATGCTCATGGATTGGAAGAGCAAATATTGTTAAGGATGTCAATGCTACCTAGAGCAATCTACACATTCAATGTAATCCCCATCAAAATATCATTCACTTTTTTCAAAGAAATGGAACAAATAATCCTAAAATTTGTGTGGAACCAGAAAAGACCCCAAATAGTCAGGGGAATGTTGAAAAAGCAAAGCAAAGCTTGTGGCATCGCAATTCCGGACTTTAAGCTCTATTACAAAGCTGCCATCATCAAGATAGTATGGTAACTGGCACAAAAACAGACACACAGATCAATGGAACAGAATAGAGAGACCAGAAATGAACCCTCACCTCTATGGTCAAATAATCTTCGACAAAGCAGGAAAGAATGTCCAATGGAAAAAAGACAGTCTCTTCAACAAATGGTGTTGGGAAAATTGGACAGCCACATGCAGAAGAATGAAACTGGACCATTTCCTTACACCAAACACAAAAATAGACTCAAAATCATTGAAAGACCTTGATGTGAGACAGGAGTCCCTCAAAATCCTAAAGGAGAACACAGGCAGCAACCTCTCCGAACTCAGCTGCAACAACTTCTTCCTAGAAACATCGCCAAACGCAAGGGAAGCAAGGGCAAAAACGAACTATTGGGACTTCATCAAGATAAAAAGCTTTTGCATAGCAAAAGAAACAGTCCACAAAACCAAAAGACAACCAACAGAATGGGAGAAGATATTTGCAAATTACATATCAGATAAAGGGCTAGTATCCAAAATCTATAAAGAACTTATCAAACTCACCACGCAAAGAACAAATGATCCAATCAAGAAATGGGCAGAAGACATGAACAGACATTTTTCCAAAGACAACCAAATGGCCAACAGACACATGAAAAAGTGCTTAACATCGCTTGGCATCAGGGAAATCCAAATCAAAACCTCAATGAGATATCACCTCACACCAGTCAGAATGGCTAAAATTAACAAGTCAGGAAACAGATGTTGGCGGGGATGCAGAGAAAGGGGAACCCTCCTACACTATTGGTGGGAATGCAAGCTGGTGCAGCCACTCTGGAAAACAGTATGGATGTTCCTCAAAAAGTTGAATATAGAGCTACCATATAATCCAGCAAATGCACTACTGGGTATTTACCCCAAAGATGCAAATGTAGGGATCTGAAGGGGTATGTGCACCCTGATGTTTATAGCAGCAATGTCCACAATAGCCAAGATGTGGAGAGCCAAGATGTCCATTGACAGATGAATAGATAAAGAAGAATCGAATAATATGCAGCCATCAAAAGGAATGAAATCTTGCCATTTGCAACAATGTGGATGGAACTGGAGGGTATTATGCTGAGTGAAATAAGTCAATCAGAGAAAGACATGTATCATATGACTTCACTGGTATGAGGAATTCTTAATCTCAGGAAACAAACTGTGGTTGCTGGAGTGGTGGGGGGTGGGAGGGATGAGGTGGCTGGGTGATAAACACTGGGGAGGGCATGTGGTATGGTGAGTGCTGTGAATTGTGTACAACTGTTGAATCACAGACCTGTACCTCTGAAACAAATAATACATTATATGTTAAATAAAAAAAGGAAGATGATAGCAGGAGGGGAAGAATGAAGGGGGGGAATTGGAGGGGGCACAAACCATGAGATACTATGGACTCTGAAAAACAAACAGGGTTCTAAAGGGGAGGGAGATGGAAGGATGTGTTAACCTGGTGATGGGTATTAAGGAGCGCACGTTCTGCATGGAACACTGGGTGTTATATGCAAACAATGAATCATGGAACACTACATCAAAAACTAATGATGTAATGTATGGTCATCAACATAACAAAATAATAAAAAAGTTAAAAAAGACAAAAGAATTAAAAATGACTATAACTACCATAAGTTGTTAATTATAAATGATATAAAAAATACACATTGGGAGCTCAAATATATAAATGTGCAGGAGAAGTGTAAAAATGTAGAGCTTTTGTGTTTAAAGTTTTTATCAGCTAAAATTGGTTGTTATAAATATAAGCTGATTTATGTAAGCCTTATGGTAAACAGAAAGCAAAAACAAAGTAGATGCACATAAGATAAAAAAGAATTGTATGGAATCAAAGCATAAAGCTACAGAAAATCAAATCAAATCACAGAGGGAAACAGCAAGAGAGGAACAGAGGAATAAAGGAACAAAGGAATTACAAAACAACCAAAAAATAATTTTCAAAATTGCAATAGTAAGTCCCTATCTATCAGAAAATATTTGAAATATAAATAGTGTATGTTCTCCAAACAAAATACATAGAATGGCTAAATGGGTAATAAAACAAGACCCAACAGGGGTGCCTGGTGGCTCAGTTGGTTTAGTCAAACAGAGAAAGACAAATATCATATGGTTTCACTTATTTGTGGAACATAAGGAATAGTATGGAGAACATTAGGAGAAGGAAGGGAAAAATGAAGGGGGGTGCAATCAGAGGGGGAGACAAACCATGAGAGACTATGGACTCTGGGAAACAAACTGAGGGTTTTAGAGGGGAGAAGAGCGGGGGGTTGGATGAGCTTGGTGATGAGTATTAAGGAGGTCATGTATTGCATGGAGCACTGGGTGATATACACAAACAATGAATCATAGAACACTACATCAAAAACTAATGATGTACTGTATGGTGACTAACATAACATAATAAAAAAAATATTTAAAAAAATCTGCCTTTAGATTAGGTCATGATCCCAGGCTCCCTGCTCAGCCGGGAGTCTGCTTCTCCCACTGCCCCTCCCCCTACTTGTACTCTCTTTCTCTCTCAAATAAATAAATAAAATCTTAAAAAAAAAAGACCCAGCAATATGCTGCCTACAACAGACTGCAGCTTTACAACACACAGAGTGAACGTGAAAATTGGAAAAAGGTAATCCATGAAAAATGCAAATAAAAACAAGACAAACAAAAAACCAAGAGAAAAGGCACAGATAACTATACTTATATCACACAAAAAGACTTTAAGCCAAAGACTATAACATGATACAAACAAGTCATTATATAATGATAAAGGGATCAATTCATCAAGGCAATGTAACAGTAAATATTTATGTACCAAACTTAGGAGCACCAAAGTATATAAAGCAAATATCAATAGATTGAAGGGAGAAACATACAACAATACAATAATGGTAAGGGACTTCAATACCCCACTTTCACCAATGGATAGATCATCCAGACAGAAAATCAGTAAGGAAACATCAACCTTAAACTACATATTGGACCTGATGGGCTGAACATACATTTATAGAACATTCCTTCCAGCAGCAGCAGAGTATATTCTTCATAAGTGCACATAGACTTTCTTCAAGAGAGCATATGTTTGACCACAAAAAAGTCAATAAATATAAGAAGATGGAAACAATATCAAACATCTATTCCAACTGCAATGGTATGAAACTAGAAATTAATTACAAGAAGAAAACTGGAAAATAGGGGCACCTGGGTGGCTCAGTCGTTAAGTGTCTGCCTTCGGCTCAAGTCATGATACCAGGGTCCTGGGATACAGCCCTGCATCGGGCTCCCTGCTTGGCGGGAAGCCTGCTTCTCCCTCTCCCACTCCCCTTTCTTGTGTTCCCTCTTTCACTCTCTCTCTGATAAATAATCAAAAAATTAAAAAAAAGAAAACTGGAAAATTCCCAAATTTGTGTGGAACAAACAACATGCTACTGAACAACCAATGAGTCATTGAAGAAAGAAGTCAAAAAATACCTTGAAAAAATGAAAATGGATACACAACATACCAGAATGTTTGAGGTAGCAAAGCAGCTGTAAGAAGGAAATTTATTGTGATAAATGTCTACATTAAATAGAAGAAAGATCTGAAATAAACAACCTAAATTACACCTCAAATACTAGAAAAAGAAGAACTGATGTATAACTTGAGTAGAAGAAAGAAAATAGCATAGAATGGAAAGAAATGAGACTAAAAGTCAATAGAAAAGACCAATGATACTGACAGTTGATGTTTTGAAAAGGTAAATAAAATCGTCCAACCACTAGCTAGATCTACTAAGAAAAAAGAAATATGACTCAAATAGCTAGAATTAGAAAGGAAAGAGAAGACATTATAACTGACATCAGAGAAGCAAAAAGAATCATAAGAAATAACTATGAACAGTTTTATGCCCCCAAATTGGACAAGGTAGAAGAAATGGATAAATAACCTAGACACATACAATCTACCAACTGAATCATGAATGAATAAAAAAATCTTAACTAACCAAAACAAATGAGATTGAAACACTAATCAAAAACCTCCCCAAAAACAAAATTCCAGACCCAGATGGCTCCATTAGTGAGTTCTAACAAGCATTTAAATAATTAATAACAATCCTTGTCAAAATCTTGTAAAAATCAGAAGAGGGAAAAACCCTTCTGAAGTCATTTTACAAGGCTAGTATTACTCTAATAACAAAGCCTTATGGGCAAGGATATTATAAGAAGAGAAATAATAGACCAATACCCCTGATGAACATAGATGCAAAAATCCTCAACAAAATATTAGAAAATTAATTAAAGAGTACATTAAGAGGGGGATGCCTGGGTGGCTCAGTTGGTTGAGCACCCAACTCTTGATTTCAGCTCAGGTCATGATCTCAGGATTGTGAGATTGAATTGGGGCTCGAGCAGCAGGGAGCCTTCTTAAGATTCTCTCTCTGCCCCTCCCCTCTTGTGCTCTCTCTCTCCAAAAATAAAAATACATTAAAATGATCATACATCATGATGAAGTGACATTTATTCCAGTGATGCAGGGATGGTTCACCCTCCACAAATCAATCACTATGATACACCACATTAACAAAATAAAGTACAAAAATCATGATTATCTTAATAGGTACAGAAAAATCATTTGACAAAATTCAACATCATTTTATTATAACAACATATTTGTATAGAAGGATTGTACCTCAACATTATAAAAGTAATATATGACAAGCCCACAGCTAACATCATACTTAATGGTGGTAGCTCAAAATTTTTCTTCCAAGACCAAGAACAAGACAAGGATGCATTCTCTTATTACTTCTATTCAAAATAATACTGCAAGTACCAGCCAAAGCAATTAGGCAAGAAGAAAAAAATAAAAGGCATCCAAATAAGAAAGAAAGAAGTAAAATTGTCTGTTGTAGATGATACAATCTTACATGTGGGAAACACATGTGGGAAACCACAAAAATGTTAGAGCTAGTAAACAAATTCAGTAAAGTTTCAGTACACAATTTCAATATACAAAAATTAGTTGCATTTCTATACACTAATGTATAGTGCATAGAATGAACTATTGGAAAGAAAAATTAATAACCCCTTTTATAATAACATCATAAAGAATAAAATACTTAGAAATGAATTTATCCAAGGAAGTGGAAGATATATATATTGAAAACTATAAGAAATTGATAAAATAAATTGAAGAATACACAATAAATATAAAGATATTCTCTGCTGATGGATTGGAAGAATTAATATTGTTAAAATATCTGTACTACCCAAAGCTATCTACAGATTCAATGTAATCCCTATCAAAATTCCAATGTCATTTTTTACAGAAATAGAAAAAAAAATTTAAATTATATGAAACCACAAAAGACCCCAAAGAGCCAGAGCAATATTGAGAACAAAAAACAAGGCGTCACACTTCCTGATTTCAAAGTGTATCAAAAAACTATAGTTATAAAAAAACTATAGTAATTAAAAGAGTATGATATTGGCATAAAGACTGACACATATTAATGGAACACGATAGACAGCCTAAAAATAAATACATGCACACACAATTGATTAATTTTCAACAAAGGGACCAAGATTATACAATGGAGAAATGATAGTCTGTTCAATAAATCATGTTAGGAAAATTAGATTGTATCTCACACCATACACAAATATCAACTAAAGTGAAAAAAAGACTTGAATTTAAGATATGAATCTGTAAAACTCCCAGAGGAAAATACCCATAATAATTTCCTTAGCAGTGGTGTTGGCAATGAATTTTTACTGTCACTGAAAGCAAAGGCAGCAAAAGAAAAATTACACAAGTAGGAGTACAACAAACTAAAAGCTTCAACTTAGCAAATGAAATCATCCACAAAATGAAAATGCAAACTATGGAATGGAAGAAAATCTTTGCAAACCAATCTGATAAGGAGTAATATTTAAAATATGCAAGAAATCTTCCAACTCAATAGCAAGAAAATAATTTTTTAATGGACAAAGGACTGGAACAAACATTTTTCCGAGGATATGTGAATGGCCAACAAGTACATGAGAAGGTATTCAGCGTCATTAAATCATCAAGGAAATGAATATCAAAACTACAATAAGATATCAAATCACATCTGTTAGGATGACTATCATAAAAAGACATTGGATAACACCAGCAAAGATGTGGAGAAAAGGGAACCCTCATATAGTGTTTATGGAGAATTTAAACTGGTACAGCCATTATGAAAAATAGTTTGGAGTTTCCTCAGTAAATTAAAAAATAGAACCACCTTATGATCTAGCAATCTCACTTCTAACTATATAACCAAAATAAATGAAATCAGTTATTTTGAGGAGATTTAATTACAGCATTATTCATAATAGCCAAGGTATGGAAAAAAATCTACATGTCCAGCAACAGACAAATGGATCAGAAAAGAGCTATGTATACAATGAAATATTGTTCAGCTTTAAAAAGAAGGAAATCTTGTCATTTTTGACAACATGGTTGAACCTGGACATCTGTACGCTAAGTGAAAGGAGCTAAAGACAAACACTAAGTAGTATCACCTATGTGTGTAATAAAAAATGTTAAACTCATATTAACAGAGAGTAGAAAAATAGTTGCCAGTGAGAAATAGAGATAAGTTAGTAAAAGGATACCAGTTTTCAGTTTTAAGATGAATAAAGTCCAAGGATCTGATGTATAATATGGTGACTATAATTGATAACATTGTATTATATAATTGAAATTTGGTAAGAGAGTAGAACTTAAATGTTCTCACACAAAAAAAAGATAAATAAATGAAGTGATAAATGTGTTAATTAAGTTAATGGGGAGAATCCTTTCACAATATATACATATATGAAATCATCACTTTGTACACTTTAAATGTCTTACAAATTTGTCAATTTTAGCCCAATAAAGTTAGAAAAGTATAGTAACAAATACATTCTGGCGATCTACTACACAACATAGTTACTACAATTAAAAATACGGTATTGAATACTTAAAATTTGCTAAGTGGTAGTAGTTATATTAAGTGTTCTTGCCAGAAAATATTTTAAAATAATATAATAATAAATAAAATTATTATTATTGTTGTTGTTATTCAAAGGCAGGAGGAAACTTTGAGAAGTGGTGGATATGTTTATGTCCTTGATGATGAGTGTGTGTTTATCCCCAAATTCATCACATTGTTTACATTAAATATGTATAGCTTTGTAGATGTTAAATATAAACTTAAAGTGGCTTAAAAAGTAGTTATAGATCCAAATTCAAGAACTAAGGGAATGGGGAGAGAATATAAAAACATTCAGGGTCAAGTGATCCAGGGAGAAGCAGGATTTTCCTTAACCCTCAAAGACACGGTAAGGAAAAATTGCAAAATTCTTTGGTAAGCACTACACTCAGCATGCTTATATAAAAAAAAAAATCCTTGGTTCATTTATGAAGATTATAAATAGCTGAAGAAACTATCTAGTTGGGTGGGACTAAGATAATATCCACCACTTTGCATCCAAATGAGTTTACTATGAATTAAGTATGACATGTAGAGGATGCAGAATTTCCCACATGCCCCAGTGCAAGACTAACAGATTGAAAGAGAATGTCTGAAATCACAAAATAGTGATGAGGGGAGATCTGATAAGAAGACCCATATAAACTCCAAAAGACAAGATTTAATCAGTCACACCTTGTTAGATACAAAGAACCAGTGATCAGGAAGACTGAGTTACACCACGGTGGATACCAACAGAAATAAGAGGTAGTGATAAACCAGCCATGCTTAATCTCTCTCCCTGATGAACAGAAGGCATGTCAACTAGCCTTGGTCTAAGATTATTTGTGAAAGTATGGACAGAAAAGATAAGAGAAACTCTAGCAAGCACGACTTATCCAGATTTCATGTGAGAAAGTCATGGTGCATATATTTTCCTAAAATAAAATCTCTAACACAGTTCATCTGCTTAAGCAGACTGATTCCTTTCCAGAAAAGAAAAGCCTGTTAGTTCCAAGAATTCAACCATAAATACAAATTCCAAGAGAAAGGACTTTGGAGGAAGTGTTTGTAATCAATAGCCAGACTAGAAAGAGACCTACTATGCAAAGCTAGTTTAAGATATATGCCATGGAGAGTGGAGCCACAACCAAAAGAAGTATCTAGATCTAAGATAGACAACTTATGCTGGGAAGGAGAAAGCTTGAAAATAGATTTAGATTTTGGCTCCCAATTTCACTTGAATCTTTCCTCATTGTACCATTAACCTAATCTCTGTGATGTTAAAAGAACCCAAAATGGTCTTTTAGGACAAATGGATGAAATTTTCTAAGAGAAGACTTTTGAAGAAATAATGACATACTTGACAAGCACATATCAATAGTTAAGAATCGTTGTTTCCATTGAAAATGAGAATTGATGGATTTGAGTAACTCCAAGAGCAAGAAATGACATAGATTATTTTCCAGGGTATAGTCTAGGAATATTGTAAGCCTTAGAGAAGCCAATATTCTATCCAGTGATAGATTATGAATGGCTAAATAAACTGTTTGGGGATAATGTTTTGTATGCTTGTGGCATAAAGGAGAACTCAAAGTTCCTTAATTCTCAAGAGAGAAGTGCAAAACTATTAGAAGTACCAGCATGTTGGAAAAATCTTGGGATCAAAATGAAGAGTCTGTATACTACAGAGATGTACTGATTAAAGTTCATGGTAAGGACAATGGATGTTAACAGAAGGGGCTCAAATGATACATTGAGTTAATAAATGCAACTAGCTACTCTCAAGAAATGTTGGGTAACAAATGACCAGACTGGCCAAGCTATATCAAAGTGGAGGCAGGTGATGAATTTTCCCAGAGAATGTGGTAAACTATGATGAATGCTCTAGGTCAACTGGAGGCTAGACAAAAAGTTAAGTTCTGAAATAGGAAATGAAGTTATGACTGCAAATTTGAGTTTAGTGTACAGTATTCAATTCAGTTACAGTGCTAATCAATTGGATTATATTCAGTTGTTTTGCACCATAGGATAATGTTATCTTGGCATTTTTTTCTGCCCAAAGTTTTATACCATCTATTAAAATGTAAGTATTATAAGTAATATGATACTTATTTGGAAGTTGGTAACATTAAAAGACAAAATGATAAGGAATTTTGTTTTTCATTTCAGGGATGTTCTCTGTGGAAAATTAGCTTGTGTTTGGCCACAGAAAAATACTTATAAAAATGATATTCAATCTGCAGTTTACTCATATATTCAAGGGCATGTATGCATATCTATAACTACTGGGTCATCAGTGAGATCAGATGGAAGAGATTATGCCTATGTGGCTGATGGCACTGTTTGTGGTACACAAATGGTAACAAAACATGTTCATTTATATTTAGCTGTGTTAAATTATGTAATTATCAAATACTATATTCCATGATGACTATCACAGTTATACTGAATGGATTTGAACCTGGTGCTGCCAATTATTTCCCATACAATATTGAAAAGATAATTAAACTAGGCCTCAGTTATTCAATAACTTTGCTTTTTGGATGTTATAACCAGTCATCAACCCTCATATGAGAAGATATGTATGTCTTTTAAGCACAACATTCCACTAAAATGAGAGGTGATTTTTTTTATTAGATCTTTGAATTCTAACAAATTTTAATCATAGAATTCTGAGCTTTTCAGGTTTTTCCTGCTTCACAAAGAAACATAACTCAGCTTTTATATTTCTTAAACCATCAGTTTACATTTATAATCAAAGTATAATTGTGAGAGGTTTAGAAGAACCAAACAAGAAGTCTATACCAGGAAAGCATGGTTACAGTGATACAAAAGCTTATGTCCATATGCATATATACATACATATGAGCATTTGCACTTATATGGTCATAAAATAAAGGGAGAACAAAGATGGCTGTTAGTCAGTTTGGAAGTACAAGTGCACACATTCCAGAAACTATAAGGCATCTGAAATTTAAAGTAGCAATTGTAAATCAGTGTGCTACATATAAACGACATTGAAACTTACTTGTTGAATTAAAAATAAAACAAAACCTTGAAATGGTGAATCAATTAGCCAATTTTTAAATTTTATACTGTATATTCATTTATTTTTATTGAGGTATATTTGACATAAATATTAGTTTCAGATGTACAACATAATAATTTGATGTACACATTGTGAGATGATCACCACAATAAGTCTACAGTCCATCACCTACAATATATTATTGACTATATTCCTCATGCTGTGCATTATATCCTCATGACTTATTTTACACCTCTATGCTTGTACTTTTTAATCTCCTTCATCTCTGTTGCCCTACCCAAACCCTTCCCCTCTGACAACCACCAATCTGTTCCCTGTGACTGTAAGTCTGTGTTTTATTTTGATTGTTTTGATTTTTAGATTCCACATATAGGTGAAATCATATGGTATTCGTTTTTCTCTCTCTGATTTATTTCACTTGCATAATACCCTTAAGTTTCATCCACATTTTCACAAATATCAAGATTTCATTATATTTGTGGTTAAGTAGTAATGTATTGTATATATATACCACATCTTCTTTATCCATTCGTTTATGGGTGAACATTGGGTTGTTTCCAAATCTTGGCTAATGCTGCAATCAACAGAGGGGTACACGTACCTTTTTGAATTAGTATTTTTATTTTCTTCAGATAGATATCCAGTAGTGGAATTACTAGATCATATGGTAGGTAACTCTATCTTTAATATTTTGAGGAAACTCCATACTATTTTTCATAGGGGTTGCACCAATTTACATTCCTGCCAATAGTGCACAAGATGTTCCTTTTCTCCATATGCTTACCAACACTTGTTATTTCTTGTCTTTTTGATTCTAGCCATTCTGATATATGTAAGGTGATACCTCATTGTAGTCTTGATTAGTATTACCCTGATGAGTAATGATGTTGAGCATCTTTTCATGTGCCTGTTGGCCATCTCTATACCTTTTTTGGAAAAATGTATTCAGATCTGTTTTCTATTTTTTAATCAGGATTTTTTTCTGTTATTGAGTTATATGAATTCTTTATATATTTTGGGTCTGAGCCCCTTAATGAACATATGATTTGGAAATATCTTTTTTCAGTAGGTTGCCTTTTTATTTTGCAGATGGTTTCCTTCACTGTGCAAAAGCTTTTTAGTTTGATGTAGTCCCATTTGTTTATTTTTGCTTTTATTTCTCTTGCCTTTGATGTCAGATTCAAAGAAAAAATCTTTAAGACTGTGTCAAGGAGCTTATCACCTATGTTTCCTTCTAGGAATTTTATGGTTTCAGATATTACATTCAAGTCTTTAATATATTTTGAGTTAAACTTTGTACATTTTAAGATGGTGGTCCAGTTTTATTCTTTTAAACGTAGCTGTTAGTTTTCCCAACACCATATTTTGAAGACATTGTACTTTCCTAATGTATATTTTTGTCCCCTTCATTGTAAATTAATTGACCATATATGCATAGGGTCCAGATTCTGTTCCATTGCTTATATGCCTATTTTGATTTCTGTACCACAATGTTTTATTTCCTATAGCTCTGTAGTCTAGTTTGAACATAGAAAATATGGTATCTCCAGCCTTGTTATTCTTTTTGAGGATTGTTTTGGCAGTTCTCTGTCTTCTGTGATTCCATACAGATTTTAAAATTATTTTTGTTTTCATTTTGGTGATGAATGCCTTTGGAGATTTGATAGGGATTTCATTTAATCTGCAGGTTGCTTTGTGTAGTATTGATATTTTGACAATATTTATTCTTCCACTGCATGAGCACAGAATATCTTTCCATTTATTTGTGTCTTCTTCAATTACATTCATCAATGTTCTATAGTTTTTTTTATTATGTTATGTTAATCACCATACATTACATCATTATATTTGATGTAGTGTTCCATGATTCATTGTTTGCGTATAACACCCAGTGCTCCATGCAGTATGTGCCCTCTTTAATACCCATCACCAGGCTAACCCATCCCCCCACCCCCCTCCCCTCTAGAACCCTCAGTTTGTTGCTCAGAGTCCATAGTCTCTTATGGTTCGTCTCCCCCTCCAATTCCCCCCCCTTCATTTTACCCTTACTATTATCTTCTGTTTTTTTTTTTTTAACATATAATGTCTTAATTGTTTCAGAGGTACAGGTCGGTGATTCAACAGTCTTGCACAATTCACAGCGCTCACCATAGCACATACCCTCCCCAATGTCTATCACCCAGCCACCCCATCCCTCCCACCCTCCACCACTCCAGCAACCCTCAGTTTGTTTCCTGAGATTAAGAATTCCTCATATCAGTGAGGTCATATGATACATGTCTTTCTCTGATTGACTTATTTATAAGCATAATACCCTCCGGTTCCATCCACTTTGTTGCAAATGGCAAGATTTCATTCCTATTGATGGCTGCATAATATTCCATTGTATATATATATATCACCTCTTCTTGATCCATTCATCTGTCGACGGACATCTTGGCTCTCCACAGCTTGGCTATTGTGGATAATGCTGCTACAAATATAGGAGTGCACGTACCCCTTCAGATCCCTACATTTGTATCTTTGGGGTAAATACCCAGTAGTGCAATTGCTGGATCATATGGTAGCTCTATTTCCAACTTTTTGAGGAACATCCATACTGTTTTCCAGAGTGGCTCCACCAGCTTGCATTCCCACCAACAGTGTAGGAGGGTTCCCCTTTCTCCACATCCCCGCCAACATCTGTCATTTCCTGACTTGTTAATTTTAGCCATTCTGACTGGTGTGAGGTGATATCTCATTGAGGTTTTGATTTGGATTTCCCTGATGCCGAGTGATGTTGAGCACCTTTTCATGTGTCTGTTGGCCATTTGGACATCTTCTTTTAAAAATTTCTGTTCATGACTTCTGCCCATTTCTTGATTGGATCATTTGTTCTTTTGGTGTTGAGTTTAAGAAGTTCTTTATAGATTTTGGATGCTAGCCCTCTATCTGATATGTCATTTGCAAATATCTTCTCCCATTCTGTTGATTGTCTTTTGGTTTTGTGGACTGTTTCTTTTGCTATGCAAAAGCTTTTTATCTTGATGAAGTCCCAATAGTTCATTTTTGCCCTTGCTTCCCTTGCGTTTGGCGATGTTTCTAGGAAGAAGTTGTTGCAGCTGAGTTCGGAGAGGTTGCTGCCTGTGTTCTCCTTTAGGATTTTGATGGACTCCTGTCTCACATCAAGGTCTTTCAATGATTTTGAGTCTATTTTTGTGTTTGGTGTAAGGAAATGGTCCAGTTTCATTCTTCTGCATGTGGCTGTCCAATTTTCCCAACACCATTTGTTGAAGAGACTGTCTTTTTTCCATTGGACATTCTTTCCTGCTTTGTCGAAGATTATTTGACCATAGAGGTGAGGGTTCATTTCTGGTCTCTCTATTCTGTTCCATTGATCTGTGTGTCTGTTTTTGTGCCAGTTACCATACTATCTTGATGATGGCAGCTTTGTAATAGAGCTTAAAGTCCGGAATTGCGATGCCACAAGCTTTGCTTTGCTTTTTCAACATTCCCCTGACTATTTGGGGTCTTTTCTGGTTCCACACAAATTTTAGGATTATTTGTTCCATTTCTTTGAAAAAAGTGAATGATATTTTGATGGGGATTACATTGAATGTGTAGATTGCTCTAGGTAGCATTGACATCCTTAACAATATTTGCTCTTCCAATCCATGAGCATGGAACGTTTTTCCATTTCTTTGTGTCTTCTTCATTTCTTTCATGAGTATTTTATAGTTTTCTGAGTACAGATTCTTTGCCTCTTTGGTGAGATGTATTCTTAGGTATCTTATGGTTTTGGTGCAATTGTAAATGAGATCGACTCCTTAATTTCTCTTTCTTCTGTCTTGTCGTTGGTGTATAGGAATGCCACTGATTTCTGTATATTGATTTTCTATCCTGCCAATTTACTGAATTCCTGTATGAGTTCTAGCAGTATTGGGGTAGAGTCTTTTGGGTTTTCCACATGAAGTATCATATCATCTGCAAAGAGTGAGAGTTTGACTTCTTCTTTGCCAATCTGGATGCATTTTATTTCTTTTTGTTGTCTGATTGCTGTGGCTAGGACTTCTAATACTATGTTGAATAGCAGAGGTGATAGTGGACATCCCTGCCATGTTCCTGACCTTAAGGGGAAAGCTCTCAGTTTTTTCCCATTGAGAATGATATTCACTGTGGGTTTTTCATAGATGGATTTTATGATATTGAGGTACGGACCCTCTATGCCTATACTCTGAAGAGTTCTGATCAAGAAAAGATGCTGTACTTTGTCAAATGCTTTTTCTGCTTCTATTGAGAAGACCATATGGTTCTTGTTCTTTCTTTTACTCATGTATTGTATCACATTGATTGATTCCCGATGTTGAACTAACCTTGCAGTCCAAGGATAAATCCCATTTGGTCATTCTGAATAATCCTTTTACTGTACAGTTGGATCCTATTGGCTAGTATTTTGGTGAGAATTTTTGCATCCCTGTTCATCAAGGATATTGGCCTGTAATTCTTTTTGATGGGGTTTTTGTCTGGTTTGGGGATCAAGGTAATGGGGCTCATAAAACGAGTTTGGAAGTTTTCCTTCCATTTCGATTTTTTGGAACAGTTTCAGAAAAATAGGTATTAATTCTTCTTTAAATGTTTGGAAGAATTCTCCTGGGAAGCCATCTGGCCCTGAGCTCTTGTTTTTTGGGAGATTTTTGATTATTGCATCAATTTCCTTAGCAGTTATAGGTCTGTTCAGGTTTTCAATTTCTTCCTGGTTCAGTTTTGGTAGTTAATACATCTCTGGGAATGCATCCATTTCTTCTTGATTATCTAGTTTACTGGCATATAGTTGCTCATAGTATGTTCTTATAATGTTGTTTCTTTGGTATTGGTTGTGATCTCTCCTCTTTCTTTCATGATTTTGTTGATTTGGGTGCTTTCTCTTTTCTTTTGATAAGTCTGGCAAGGGTTTATCAATCTTATTAATTCTTTTGAAGAACCAGCTCCTAGTTTCATTCGTCTGTTCTACTACTCTTTTGATTTCTCTTTCATTGATTTCTGCTCTGATCTTATTATTTCTCTTCTCTTGCTGGGTTTAGGCTTTATTTGCTGTTCTTTCTCCAGCTCCCCTAGGTGTAGGGTTAGGTTGTGTATTTGAGACCTTTCTTGTTTCTTGAGAAAGGTTTGTATTGCTATATAGTTTCCTCTTAGGACTCACTTTGCTGCATCCCAAAGATTTTGAACAGTTGTGTTTTCATTTTCATTGGTTTCCATGAACTTTTTAAATTCTTCTTTAATTTCCTGGTTGACCCATTCGTTCTTTAGTAGGATGCTCTTTAGCCTCCATGTATTTGAGTTCTTTCCTACTTTCCTCTTGTGATTGAGTTCTAGTTTCAAAGCATTGTGGTCTGAAAATATGCAGGGAATGATCCCAATCTTTTGGTACCAGTTGAGACCTGATTTGTGACCTAGGATGTGATCTATTCTGGAGAATGTTCCATGGGCACTAGAGAAGAATGTGTATTCTTTTGCTTTGGGATGAAATGTTCTGAATATATCAGTGAAGTCCATTTGGTCCAGTGTGTCATTTAAAGTCTTTATTTCTTTTTTGATCTTTTGCTTAGATGATCTCCATTTCAGTGAGGGGGGGGTGTTAAAGTCCCCCACTATTATTGTCTTGTTGTGGATGTGTTTCTTTGCGTTTGTTATTAATTGGCTTATATAAGTAGCTGCTCTCATGTTAAGGGCATAGATATTTACAATTGTTAGATCTTCTTGTTGGATAGACCCTTTAAGTAGGATATAGTGTCCTTCCTCACCTCTTATATTAGTCTTTAGTTTAAATTTTAATTTGTCTGATATAAGGATTGCCACCCCAGTTTTCTTTTGGTGTCCATTAGCATGGTAAATGGTTTTCCACCCCCTCACTTTCAATCTGGGGGTGTCTTTGGGTCTAAAATGAGTCTCTTGCAGACAACATCTTGATGGGTCTTGTTTTTAATCCAATCTGATAGCCTGTGTCTTTTGATTGGGACATTTAGCCCATTTACATTCAGGGTAACTATTTAAAGATATGAAATTAGTGCCATTGTATTGCCTGTAAAGTGACTGTTACTGTATATTGTCTGTGTTTCTTTCTGGTCTATGTTACCTTTAGGCTCTCTTTTTGCTTAGAGGACCCCTCTCAATATTTCTTGTAGGGCTGGTTTCATGTTTGCAAATTCCTTTAGTTTTTGTTGTGGAAGCTTTCTCTCTCTCCTTCTATTTTCAATGACAGCCTAGCTGGATATAGTATTCTTGGCTGCATATTTTTCTCATTTAGTGCTCTGAATATATCATGCCAGGCCTTTCTGGCCTGCCAGGTCTCTGTGGATAGGTCTGTTGCCAATCTAATGTTTCTACCATTGTAGGTTACAGATCTCTTCTCCCGAGTTGCTTTCAGCATTTTCTCTTTGTCTCTGAGCCTCATAAGTATTAGTATTGGATGTCAGGGTGTTGACATATTTTTATTGATTTTGAGGGGGATTCTTCATGCCTCCTGGATTTTGATGCCTGTTTCCTTCCCCAAATTAGGGAAGTTCTCTGCTATAATTTGCTCCAGTATACCTTCTGCCCCTCTCTCTCTTTCTTCTTCTTCTGGGATCCCAATTATTCTAATATTGTTTCATCTTATGGTATTGCTTATCTCTCGAATTCTGCCCTCATGATCCAGTAGTTGTTTATCTCTCTTTTTCTCAGCTTCTTTATTTTCCATTATTTGGTTTTCTGTATCACTAATTTTCTCTTCTGCCTCATTTATCCTAGCAGTTAGAGACTCCATTTTTTATTGCACCTCATTAATAGCCTTTTTGATTTCGACTTGGTTAGATTTTAGTTCTTTAATTCTCCAGAAAGGGCTTCTCTCATATCTTCCATGCTTTTTTCAAGCCCAGCTAGTATCTTTAAAATCATCGTTCTGAACTCTAGTTCTGAAATCTTACTAATGTCTGAATTGGTTCGGTCCCTAGCAGTCAGTACAGCCTCTTGTTCTTTTTTTTTTTTTTGAGGTGATATTTTCCAACTTGTCATTTTGTCCAGAGGAGAACAGACGAATGAGAGAACCAAATGCTAACAGGGTAACAATGACCCCAGAAAAATATACACTAAACAAATCAGAATAGACCTGAAACCAGGGGAAAAGAAAGGGAAAGAAAGAAAAAAGAAAAAATAAGAAAAATATAATTAAAAACAGAATATGATCAAATATGATCAGTCTGGTGCATAGATCAGTGCCACACACTAGATTTTGGGTGTATTTTGGTCTGTTAGAAGAAAGTGCCTCCCAAAATTTTAAAGAAAGAAAAGCTTATATATGTACAAAAATAAGGGTAAATACATTAAAGGGATGGAATATGACTGTACAGATGAAAATTACAAAAGGTTTTATAGAAGAAATTGATAAGTAAAAAGTTGGTTGAAAAAAGAAAGAAGAGGAATTAAAAAAAAAAAAAAGGAGAGAATGTGATCAGGCAGGAGACTAGAACAAAGCCATACACTAGAGATTTAGGGTATATTTTTGTGTGTTAGACAAAACTGTGCCCTAAAATTTTAAAGAAGGAACAACTTACATATATATATATATATATATATATATACCAAAAATAAGGTTAACTACTATGAAGGCATAGAATATAACTCTAAAAATGAAAAATAAAAAAGATTTTTTAAAAAAGGGATTGATAAGATGTTGGTTGAAAAGGGGAAAAAGTAAAATCAAAAAGAAAAAGAAAAAGAAAAAAAGAAAATTAAAAAAATTAACTTTGAAAGACTAAAGAATCAGGGGGGAAAAAAACCAGGAATTCTATGTGTTGTATTCCCCTAGTGCTGGCATTCTGCCATTCTCATTGATCTGTAAACTTGGTCTTGGCTGGCTGTTCTTGCTGATATTCTTGGGGAGGGGCCTGTTGCCGTGGTTCCCAAATGTCTTTGCCAGAGGCGGAATTGCCCCACTCTTCCGGGGGCTGGGCTAAGTAATCTGCTTGGGTTTCCTCTCAGGAGCTTTTGTTCCCTGCAAACTTTCCATACAGCTTTGGAGGAGGAGAGTGAAAATGGCAGCCTCCTAATCTCCACCCGGAGGAGCCGAGAACTCAGGGCCCCACTCCTCAGTGCGATCCCAGAGAAAAGCAGTCAATCACTCCCATCGCCCCAGTCTCCGGCTGCACTCCATGCTCACCCAGCCTGTGACTGAGAGTTTCTATCTCTAGCACAGGACCCCATGTGGAGTTTTCAAACCCAGCAGATCCCTGAGGTGCACTCCTGCAGTGCTCCTCCCAGGGGAGGAAGGGGAGTCTCCCTGGATCTGCCACTTGTTGGGTCCCTGCTGGGGGACCAGTGGCCCCACTGTGCTGTGGATCATAGTTAATGGCAACCCCGAGCTTAGAGTCTACTCTTTGGCTCCGTCTTTGCAGCTGGCTTCCTTGCTCTGATACCTGGGAGCTCTGCTGCACTCAGGCACCCCCAGTCTTTCTGTGACCCCAAGGGTCCTGAGATCATACTGTCCCAGTGAGGGTTCCACCCCCGCTTAGCCCTGGAGTGACGTCCCTCAGCAAAGCAGACTTCTAAAAGTTCCGATTTTGTGCTCTGAGCCTCTATCACTTGCCGAGAGCAGCTGACGGATGATCCCTCACCCCACCATCTATCATCCCTACTATTCGTCTCGGATTCACGTCTCCACACGTCCTACCTTCCAGAAAGTGGTCACTTTTCTGTTCAGAGAGTTGCTGTTATTCTTTTCTTTGATCTCCTGTGGAGTTCCTAGGTGTTCAGAATGGTTTGATTCCTATCTAGCTGAATTCCTGGGACTAGATGAAATTTAGGTTCCTACTCCTCCACCATCTTGCTCCACTGCCCTTCAATGTTCCATAGTTTTTTAGTGTATAGGTCTTTCACATCCCTGGTTAAATTTATGTCTAGGTATTTTATTCTTTCTGATGCAATTGTCCGTGGGATTTTTTTAAATTTCTCTAATAGTTTATTAACATGTAGAAAACACAACAGGTTTTTTATACATTTTTTTTTAATCCTGCAACTTTATTGAATTTAGTTCTAACAGTTTGTGGTGGAATCTTTAGGGTTTCCCCTTTCTTTTAAAGATTTATTTGTTTTAGAGAGAGAGAGAGAGTGTGTGTGTGTGTGTGTGTGTGTGTGTGTGTGTGTGTGTGTGCAAGTGGGGGGAGGAGCAGAGGGTGAGGGACAGATTCTGCACTGAGCATGGAGTCCAACATGGGGCTTGATCCCAGGACTCTGAGTTCATGACCTGAGCAGAAATTAAGAGTCGGATGCTTAAATGACTGAGCCACCTAGGTGTCCAAGGGTTTTCTATATATAATATTATGTTATCTGCAAATAGTTTTACTTCTTTCTTTCCACTTTGTATGTCTTTTACTTGTTTTTGTTGTCTAATTGTTGTGGCTAAGACTCCAATACCATGTCAACTAAAAATTGTCTTGTTCTTAGTCTTAGAGGTAAAGCTTTCAGCTTTTCATCATTGAGTATTATATTAGCTGTAGGTTTGTCACATATGGAATTTATTATGTTGGGGTATGTACCATCTGTAAACATGTTGTTGAGAGTTTTTATCATAAATGAATGATGAATTTTATCAAATTTTTTATGCATCTATTAAGATGATTATATCATTTTTTCTTTTATTTTGTTAATTTGGTGTATCCCCTTAACTGATTTGCTGTTGGTGACCTGTCCCTGCATCACTGAAATAAATCCCACTTGATCATGGCATATAATCTTTTTAATGTATTGTTGAATTCAATTTTCCAATATTTTATTGTGGATTTTTGCATCTTTATTCATCAGGGAGATTGTCCCATACATTTCTTTTCTTGTCATATTCTTGTCTGGTTTTAGTATCAGGGTAATGCTGGCCTTTTAAAATGAGTTTGAAAGTGCGTCCTCCCCTCCAATGCTTTGGAAGAGTTTGAAAAGGATAGGTATTAAATCTTTGAATGTTTGGTAGAATTTAACATTGAAATATCTGGTCCTGAACTTTTGTTTACTGAGGGTTTTTTATTACTGAATCAAATTCCTTATTAGTAATTGATCTATTCAGATTTTCTATTTTGTTTATTTATTCATTTATTTGAAAGAGAGACAGAAGGGAAAGAGTGAAAAAGAGAACACACAAGCAGGAGGAGCAAGGGAGGAGAAAGAATCTCAAGCAGACTCCATGCTCAGCATGGAACCCAATGTGGGGCTTGATCTTGTGACCCAAAGAACACAACCTGAACTGAAACCAAGAGTCAAGAGTTGGAAGCTTAACCGACTGAGCCACCCAGGCACTCCATAGATTTTCTTTCTTTTTTTTTGTGATTTGGTATTGACAGATTATAAGTTTCTAAGAATTTTTCCATTTCTTCTAAGTTGTCCAATTTATTTATTAGTGTAAATTTGGTCATTGTAGTCCATTATGATTCTTTGTATTTCCGTGATAGGAGTTGTAGTATCTCTTTCATATCTAATTTTATTTACTTGACACGCTCTGTTTTTCTTGGTGAGTCTAACTAAACATTTGTCAATTTTGTTTATCTTTTCAAAGAACCAGCTCTTAGTTTTATTAATATTTTCTATTGTCATTTTAGTCTTTAGTTCATTTATTTCAGTTCTGATCTCTATTATTTCCTTTCTTCTACTAACTTTGGCCTTAATCTGTTCTTCTTTTCCTAATTCCTTTATGTGTAAAGCTAAATTGTTTATTTGAGATTTCTCTTGTTACTTGTGGTAGACCTGTACTGCTATGAATTTCCCTTTTATAACTGCTTTTGCACCATCCCATACATTTTGGTAAGCTGTGTTTCTCTTTTCATTTGTCTCAAGATTATTTATTTCTTTTTATTTAAGATTTTATTTATTTATTTCACAAAGAGATAGTGAGAGCAGGAACACAAGCAGGGGGAGTGGGAGAGGGAGAAGCAGGCTTCCCATTGAGCAGGAAGTCCAAAGTGGGGCTCGATCCCAGGACCCTGGGATCATGACCTGAGCTGAAGGCAGACACTTAGCATGCCCTTATTTATTTCTTTTTTATTTCTCCTCTGATCTCTTCTATGACCCAGTAGTTGCAGTAACATGTTATTTAATCTCCATGTATTTGTGTTTTTTCCAGTTTTCTTGGGATTGATTTCTGGTTTCACACCATTGTGGTCAGAGCAGATGCTTAATGTGATTTCAGTTTTCTTGAATTTATTGAGTCTTGTTTCATGTATAACATGTGATCTATCTTGAAGAATATTCCATATACACTTGAGAAAAATGTTTATTTTGCTCCTTTTGGATGGAATATTCTCTATATATCTTTTAAGTCCATGTGGTCTATGTCATGTTTAATGCTAAGGTTTCCTTTTTTGATTTTCTGTCCGGATGATGTATTCATTGATTTTAGTGGGATGTTTAAGTGTCCTACTCTTATTGTATTCATCAGTTTCTCCTTTTAGTTCTATTAATATCTGTTTTATGTATTTTGGTGTTTCTATATTGGGTGCATATATATTTATAAACATTACATCTTCTTGCTTGATTGACCCCTTTATCATTCTATAGTGCCTCTCTTTGTCTTTTATTATAGCCTTTGTTTAAAGTCTATTTGTCTGGGGGTGGGAGGGATGGGGTGGCTGGGGGATAGACATTGGGGAGGGTATGTGCTATGGTAAGTGCTGTGAATTGTGTAAGACTGATGAATCACAGACTAGTACTCCTGAAACAAATAATACATTAATAAAAAAATAAAGATGTTAATAAAAAAAGACTAAACTTAATGAGCACTGAGTAACATATGGTTCTGTTGAATCACTATATTGTATAGTGAAACTAATATAACAATGTATATTAACTACACTGGAATTAAAATTAAAAAATAAAGTCTATTTGTCTGATATGAATATAGCTATACCAGCTTTCTTTTTGTTTCCATTTGCCTAAACTATCTTTTCCATTCCTACATTTTCAGTATGTGAGTGTCCTTAATTTTGAAATAAATCCCTTGTAGGCAATATATAGATGTGTTTTGTTATTTTATCCATTCAGTCACTCTCTGCCTTTTGATTAAAGTAATTAGACCATTTACATATAATATAATTATTGACACATATGTACTTATTCTTATTTCATTCATTGTTTTCTGGCTGTTATTGTAGTTTTTCTCCTTTTCTTTCTCTTCTTCTCCCTTGGCGTTTTGATAACTTTAAGTGTTATGTTTACATTTCTTTCTCATTTTCTTCTGCGTCTTTACTATAAATTTTTGCCTTCTGGTTACCATAAGGCAAAATATGTATAAGCAACTATATATATATATATAGTTATATATATATATATCCTCCTATGTATAGTAACTTAAATTTTAATACATTCTAAAACTTTAAATTTTTGCTTCCCACATTTTATGTTTTTGATGTCACATTTTACATCTTTTTTATTGTTATCCCTTAACTAATTATTGCATATTTAGTTAATTTTACTATTTTTATCTTTTAACATTCATAGTAGCTTTATAACTGTTAATTGACTACCTTTATTAATTTTTTGCAGTGAGATTTTTACTTCTGTATGTTTTCCTGTTATTTTAATTACTATTATTTCTTTTCAGCTTAATAAGTCCCTTTAAAATTTCTTCTAAGGCTGGTTTAGTAATGACAAATTCTTTTAACTTTTGCTTGTCTTGAAAACTCTTTACCATTTTTTCAATTCTGGATGATAATCTTGCTGGTAAGAGTATTTTTGGATGGAAGTTCTTTTCCTTCCAGCACTTTGAATGTCATGCCACTTCTTCATGGCCTGAAAAAAATCTCTGCTGAGAAATTGCTGATAGCCTAATGAGGTTTTCCATGCACATAACAATTTGTTTTTCTCTTTCTGCTTTTAAGATTCTCCTCTTTAACTTTTGGCCTTTTATTTTGTTTTTGTTTTGTTTTAAGTTATTTAAATTCCAGTTAGTTAACTTACAGTGTAATATTAGTTTCAGGTGTATAATTCAGTGATTCAGCACTTACTTACAATACCCAGTGCTCATCGGGGCGCCTGGATGGCTCAGTTGTTAAACGTCTGCCTTTGGCTCAGGTCATGATCCCAGGGTCCTGGGATCGAGCCCCACATTGGGCTCCCTGCTCCACGGGAAGCCTGCTTCTCCGTCTCCCACTCCCCCTGCTTGTGTTCCTTCTCTCTCTGTCTCTCTCTCTCTCTCTGTCAAATAAATAAATAAAATTTTAAAAGAAAAAAGAAACATGATACCCAGTTCTCATCACAACTAGTGCACTCCTTAATTCCCATCACCTATTTAACCCATCCTCCAACTCACCTTTCCTCTGAAAACCATCAGTTTGTTCTCTATAGTTAAGAGCCTTTCTCTTGGCTTCCTCTCTCTCTCTTTTCCCCTATACTCATTTGTTTTATTTCTTAAATTCCACATATGAGTGAAATCATATGGTATTTCTCTTTCTCTGACTGACTTTTTTCACTAAACATGATACTCTCTAGCTCCATCCATGTTGTTGCAAGTGACAAGATTTCATTCTTTTATGGCTGAATAATATTCCATGATATCTATCTATCTATCTATCTATCTATCTATCTATCTATCTATATATATATCATCTTTATCCATTCATCAGTTGATGGACACTTGGGCTTTTCAATAGTTTGGCTATTGTAGGTAATGCTGCTATAAATATTGGGCTGCATTTATCCCTTTGAGTTAGTATTTTTGTGTTCTTTAGGTAAACACCCAATAGTGCCATTGCTGGATCATTTTAATTATGATGTGTCTTGGTGAATTGCTTTAGGTTCATCTTATTTGGAACTCTCTGAGTTTCTTAGACCTGGATGTCTGTTTCCTTCCCTTTGTTAGGAAAAATTTCAGTTTTTGTATTCTCAAATAAGTTTTCTGTCCCTTGGTCTCTCTGTTCCCCTTCTGGAACACCAACAATGCAAATGTTATTCTGTTTCATGTTGTCTCAAAGGTCTCTTAAGTTTTCTTCATTTTTTAAAGTTCTTTTTTTTTTTTTCTTTTTGCTGTTCTGTCTGGATGAGTTCCATTGCTTTGTCTTCCAGTTTGCTAATCCATTCTTCTGCTTCACCCAATCTGTTGTTAAAACCTCTTGTGAATTTTTTTTAGTTATTATATGCTTCACTCTGTGACTTTTGTTTGGTATTCTTACATTTTCTTTTTTGTTGTTGACTTTCTCACTGTGTTCATCTAGTCTTCTCCCAAGTTCAATGAGCATTTTACGACCATTATTTTGAATCCCTTATCTGATAGGTTACTTTTCTTCATATCATTTAGGACTCTTTTCCTGTGTTTTTTTCTTGTTCTTTATTTTGGGTTATAGTTCTCTGTTTCCTAATTTTGCTTGATGCTCTGTGTTTATTTCTAGGTATTAAATAAAACAGCTACTTCTCTCAATCTTGAAGGGGGGGCTTTGTGTATGTGATCAACTTTCTTTTTCAACCTTATCCTAGCTCTTAATTTCTTTCAAACCTTTGCAATTGCCTAACCACTGATATTTTTTTGATTCATCCCTATTTTTGAGAGTGTGCCAAGACCTCTTAACATTCAATGAGAGGAATCTCATTTAGCACCTAGTTTCAGGTTGATTGGAAACCAGACCCTTAGGAAAATATGTAAATGTGTAAAATATAAACATATGTGTACAGTCCTATGGGACTGCAGTTATAATCCCTACTGGAGGCCAGTCCAGAAGAGCTGGAAGTGTCCTTTGGGTGATAGCTGCAAAAATTGAGGTTGCAGATAAGTGCATATGCTCCTTTCTGTGAGGTCTCTTTGAGCTGTAGTGAGGCCCAGAATGTGTGCAAGGATGGTGTCTCCCTGCGTACATTTCCTGGAGTGGTTCCTTAGCCTCTACATGTGGAGGAAATTTGAAGACTGTCCCTCAGGCTGGAGCTCCATACTTCATAAATAGGTTTTTTCCACAGGAAGACTGGGGTTGTGTTCCAGTCTGTTGTCTGTGTAGTAACCTGGCTGTGGTGACCAACAAAGAACTGCATTTCCAAATTTCACATTCCATGGAGCTTAGGAATACCAGCCTCCTTGGCCACCAGAGCCAGGTAGATCAAAGAGCATTCCTTGTGTGGATTATCCATGCCTACTAGATTTACATATACAGTTGGAGAGTATAGGGATTGGAGCATGTTTGCTGGCTTAAGAAAGGTAGTGATAATATATCTTAACTACATGTTTCCATAGGTCAGGTTGTAGCTGAGAGTCCTTATTTGTGTGTGTATGCTGACTTTAGTTTCAGAGTGGGAGAATGCCACAGCTGCTTGCTCTCCCCAGCCCCAGCCAGAAAGCAGAGGAGTGTCAGAATTGTCCATGCTCACTGATTTTATCTAGTGAGCATGAGAATGTTCATGTTAACTTTCCCAAGCCAGATAGAGGGAGAGTGCTACAACTGCCTGCACAACCAAACTTCGGTAAGGCAGTAGGATAGTACTTAAATGCTGACCTTTTCTTGTCTTGGCAAGGTGGAGGGAATGGGCTGTATCTGAACTTCCTCCCTGTGCTAACAGGATAGGAGCAGAGTGCAAAAATGGTATCTGCCCGTGCCCCTGACTCCAAGGAAATCTCCTCCACCAGAGACTTTTGAATTAGCAAATGAATCTCCTTCACATATATATATATTCATAATGCTTTTCAAACTGCTAGGGGATTTTGTGTTTGTTTTGTTTGGTTGGTTTTGCTGGATTTTAGCTGAATGAGACCATATGTAAGCTCTTTAAAAGGGGAATCTCAGGTTTGTATAGCACTTGGGTCCCTTGGGCATCAGTCTCTTTGGTTTTCTAAGCCATACATTTTGGGGGTTTGTGTTTCCAGCACAGATCCTTAGGGTTGAGATGACTATTGTGGGAGCACCAACCCCTTGCTGCTCCAGGAGAAACACTAGACTGGTGAGATCCATCCCTGTTGTGGGATGCCATGGCATGGCAGTTTTTGGTGAGATGATATTTCTGCCTTCCTACCCATTTTGATATGGTCTTTGTATCCTTTGTTATGGAGAAACAGTTTACCTAGTTTTCAAATCTTTTTCAGAGGTATGATCCATATGTAGCTGTAGAGTTGGTGTCTCCACAAAAGGTTGTGGTTTCAGGATATTCATATGCTACCATCTTACAGAAGTCCTAGCTAATTGTTATACCTGGGGCCAGCAATCCTATTCCTTGGGGAAACTGCTTGTTGTGGTAGACAGCTTCTAAAATGTTTCCAATGATCCCGCTTCCTGGTATTCACTCCCTTTTGTAATTTCCTTCCTTTGTATTTGGGCTGGATATAGTGGCTTGTTTCTAACAAATGGATTATGGCAAACATTATAGGATTTCATTTACAAGATTAGGTTAAAAAAGAGTGACTTCTGTTTTGCATGCACTCTCTCTCTTGCCTTCTCAGATTGCTTGCTTTGCTGAAACAAGCTACCATGATGGAGAATCCCACATGGAAAAGCAATTGTGGCCAATGAGGCAGGGAGACTCTCAATTTAACAGCCTGTAAGAAACTGAATTCTGCCAAAAACCACATGAGCAAGCTATGAAGAGAATACTTCCAAGTCAGACTTTCATATGAGACAGCAATCCCAGATGATACCTTGATAATAGCTTTGTCAGAGACTGGAGAACCCAGCTAATATATATTTGGATTCCTGACCTGCAGAAACTCTGATATGATATATGTGTGGTGTTTAGTGCTATTAATTCATTGGGTAATATGTTATACAGCAATATATATAAGTTATAGAGATTTGGGCACCTACAAATATGGTGCAGTTGTATCAAATAACTAAAATGTAGGCGTGACTGTAGAAACAGGAAGTGTGTGGGTGCTAGAAGAATTTTGAAAACCATGATAGAAATGAAGCAACTTTTTAAGGAACCTCCCTATTGTTTTCTACAGTGGCTGTACCAGTTTACATTCCCACCAACACTACATGAGTAATTTCTTTTCTCCACATCCTAAACAACACCTGTTGTTTCTTGTGTTATTGATTTTTGTTGACCATCTGTGTGTTTTCTATGGAGAAATCTCTGTTCATGTCTTCTGCCCATTTTTAAATTGGATTATTTCTTTTTTGGGTGTTGAGTTATATCAGTTCCTTATATATTTTGGATACTAACCCTTTTTTGGATATGTCATTTGCAAATATCTTCTCCCTTTCTGTGGGCTGCCTTGTAGTTTTGTTGATCATTCTCTTTGCTGTGCAGAAGCTTTTAATTTTGATGTAGTACCAATAGTTTATTTTTTGCTTTTGTTTCCCTTGCCTCAGGAGACATATCTAGAAAGAAGTTGCTATGGCTAATGTTAAAGAAGTTACTGGTTGTGTTCTCTTCTAGGATTTTTATGGGTTTCACTTTGAATTTATTTTGGTGTGTGGTGTAAGAAAGTGGTCCAGTTTCATTTTTTTGAATGTTGCTGTCCAGTTTTCCCAACACCACTTATTTAAGAAACTGTCTTTTTCCCATTGGATATTCTTTCCTGCTTTGTCATGCTTTGTCAAAAACTGATTGACCATATAATTGTGGATTTCTTTCTGGATTTTCTCTGCTGTTCCATTGATCTATGTGTCTATTTTTGTGCCAGTACCATACTGTTTTGATTACTATAGTTTGTAATATATCTTGAAGTCTGGAATTGTGATGCCTCCCGGTTTGCTTTTCTTTTTCAAGATTGCTTTGACTATTCAGGGTCTTTTGTGGTTCCATATAAATTTTAGGATTGATCTAGCTCTGTGAAAAATACTGTTGGTATTTTGATAGGGATTGCATTAAATGTGTAGATTACTTTGGGTAATATAAACATTTTAACAATATTTGTTTTTCAAACCATGAACATGGAATGTCTACACTTTTTTGTGTCATCTTCAATTTCTTTCATCAGTGTTTTATAGTTTTCAGAGTATAGGTCTTTCACCTCTTTGATACCCTTAGGTATCACCTTAAGATACCCTTAGGTATCTTACTATTTTTGGTGCAAGTGTACATGGGATCAATTCCTTAATTTTTCTTTATGTTGCTTCGTATATATATAATAGATAGATGATAGATAGAAAGATAGATAGATGATATGCAACATATTTTGGTACATTGTTTTTATATCCTGCAACTTTACTGAATTTGTATATCAGTTCTAGCAGTTTTTTGGTAGAATCATTCAGGTTTTCTATACAGTATCATGTGATCTGCAAATAGTGGAAGTTTTACTTCTTCCTTGCCAATTTGGATGACTTTTATTTTATTATTTTATTTTATTTTAATTTGTTGTTGTCTAACTGCTCTGTCTAGGACTTCCAGTACTATGTTGAATAACAGTGGTGAGAGTGGGCATCCTTGTCTTGTGCCTGACCTTAGGGGAAAAGCTCTCAATTTTTCCCTATTAAGGATGATGTTAGTTGTGGGTTTTTCATGTATGACCTTTATTATTATGAGGTATATTTCCTCCAAACCTATTTTGTTGAGGGTTTTTATCATAATTGGATAATGTACTTTGTCAAATGCTTTTTCTGCATCTATTGAGAAGATCATATGTTTTTTTATCCTTCTTCTTATTGGTGAGATATTATCACATTTATTGATATGCAAATATTGAAACACTCCTGTGACCCAGGAATAAAATGCACTTGATTGTGGTGAATGATTTTTTTAATGTATTGTTGAATTTGGTTTGCTAATATTTTGTTGAGAATTTTTGCACCTGTGTTCATCAGGGATATTGGCCTGTACCTCTCTTTTTTAGTGGTGTCTTTATCTCATTTTGGCATCTGGGCAATGCTGGCCTCATAGAGTGAATTTGGAAGTTTTTCTTTCTTTTCTATTTTTTGGAATAGTTTGAGAAGAATAAGTATTAACTCTTCTTTAACTGTTTGGTAGAATTTGCCTGTAAAGCCATCTATCTTGTCCTGGACTTTTGTTTGTTGGGTTTTTCAAAATTACTGACTCAATTTCTTTGCTGGTTATTGGCCTGTTCAAATTTTCTTTTTCTTCCTGTTTCAGTTTTGATTATTTATATGTTTCTAGGAATATATCCATTTCTTCTAGGTTGTCCAATTTGTTGGCATATAGTTTTTCATAATACTCTCTTACAATTGTTTGTATTTCTTTGGTATTGATTATTATTTCTCCTCTCTCATTTGTGACTTTATTTACTTGTGTCCTTTCTCTTTTTTTCTTGATAATTCTGGCTAAAAGCTTATCAATTTTATTGATTGTTTTTCAAAGAAAGAGCTCCTGGTTTTATTGACCTGTTCTATTGTTTGTTTGTTTTTAAATTTCTGTACCATTGATTTCTGCTCTAATCTTTATTATTTCTCTTCTCCTGCTGGATTTTTGTTTCACTTATTGTTCTTTTTCTAGCTCCTTTAGGTGTAAGCTCAAGCTTTTTGAGATATTTTTTGCTTCTTGAGGTAGGCCTGTATTGCTGTAAACCTCCTTTTTGAACCATTTTTTGTGCATCCCAGGGTTTTGGAATGTGTGTTTTCATTTTCATTTGCTTTCATGTACTTTTTTATTTCTTCTTTTATTTCCTGGTTGACTCAATCACTGTTTAGTAGCATGTTATTTCACCTCAGTGTATATGTGGTCTTTCCAGATTTTTTTTTCTTTGGTTGATTTCCAGTTTCATAGTTTGTGGTCAGAAAAGATGCATGGTATGACTTTGATCTTCTTGAATTTGTTGAAGTTTGTTTTGTTGGCTAATGTGATTTATTCTAGAGAATGTTCCATGTATACTTGAAAAGAATGTGTACTCTGCTGTTTTAGGATGGAATGTTCTGAATATATCTGTTAAATCCATCTAGTCCAGTGTGTCATTCAAAGCCACTCTTTCCTTGTATTTCTGTTTGCATGATCTGTCCATCAGTGTAAGTGCTGTGTGAAAGTCCCCTATTACTGTTGTATTATTGCCAATTAGTTCCTTTATGTTTGTTATTAACCGTTTTATGTATTTGGGTGCTCCTATGTTGGGTGAATAAATATTTTCCATTATTATATCTTCTTGTTGGATTGTCCCTTTTATTATTATATGATGTCTTTCTTTGTCTCCTGTTAAAGTTTTTATTTTAAAATCTACTTTTTTCTGGGGTGCCTGGGTAGCTCAGTCGGTTGGGCATCTGCCTTCAGCTTGGATCATGATCCCAGGGTCCTGGGATCAAGCCCCACATCAGGATCTCTGCTCTGCCAGGAGTCTGCTTCTCCCTCTACTTGCCACTACCCCTGCTTGTGTTCTCTCTGCCAAATAAATACATAAAAAATCTTAAAAAATAAATAAAATAAAATTTACTTTTTCCTATATAAACATTGCTACTCCAGCTCTCTTTTGATATCCATTTGCATGATAGATGTTTCTCCATCCTCTCACTTTCAATCCGCATTTGTTTTTAGGTCTAAAATATGTCTCTTGTGGGCAGCATATAGATGGGTATTTTTTTTATACATTGTCACCCTATATCTTTTGATTGGAGCATATAGTCCATTTACATTCAAAATAACTTTTGATAAATATGTTTATTGCCATTTTATTACTTGGTTGTTTCTAAAAATTTTCTCTTTTCTTGTCTTTCATGCTTTGCTGATTTTCTTTAGTGATATATCTTGATTTCTTTCTCTTTATTTTTTGCATATTTATTAGTGGTTTTTGCTATATGGTTACTTTTAGGTTTATATATAACTTCTGCCTATAGCAGTCTATATTAAGTTGATCATTGTTTAAGTTTGAACCCATTCTTTTCTCCTCACCTCTCTATGTCTTAAGTATATGTTATTATATTTATATCCTTTGTGTGTGTGTGTGTGTGTGTGAGTTCCTTCACTAATTCTTTACAAAATTTTTCATTTTTACTGCTTTTGTGTTTCCTACCTCTATACCATCGCTTTTGGTTTCTCCTTTCCCCTCAAAGTGTCTCCTTTAACATTTCTTGCAGAGTTGGTATAGTGGCCATGACTTCCTTCAGTTTTTGTTTGTCTGGGAAACTCTTCATCTCTCCTATTTGAATGATAGCACAGCTGGATAGAGTATTCTTATTTGCAGATTTTTCCCTCAGCACTTTGAATATATCATGTCACTCTCTTCTGACTTTCAGAATTTCTGTTGAAAAATCTCCTGCTAGCCTTATGGGTTTTTCTTATAAGCTACTGACTTCTTTTGTCTTGCTGCTTTTAATTTTTTTCTTTATCACTATATTTTGTAAGTTTAATTACAATATGTCTTAGTGTGGGTCTGCTTTTGTTGATTCTGGTGGGGGTTCTGTGTGCCTCCTGGATCTAGATATCTGTTTCCTTCTCCAGATTAGGGAAAGTTTTCAGCTATTATTTCTTCAAATGAATTTTCTGCCTCTTTTCTCTCTCTTCTTCTGGGACTCCTATAATATGAATGTTATTACATTTGATGGAGTCACTGATTTCCTTAAGTCTTTCTTGTTTTGCATAATTCTTTTTCCTGTCTTTTGTTTAGTTTGGTTACTTTCCATTACTATTTCTTTTAGGTTACTTGTTCTTTCCTCTACTCCTTCCATTCTGCTGTTCATTTAATCAAGCCTGCTTGTCATTTTGTTTAATGTGCCCCTATCTCTGCTCTGTTATTCCTTATTTCTGTGTTCAGTGTCTCACTCATGTCTTCCACTCTTTTCTCAAGTCTGGTGAGCATTTTTATGATCATTGCTTTAAATTCTCTGTCAGGCATGTTACTTATATCTGTCTCAATTAGCTCTCTGGCTGTAGCCTTGTCCTGTTCTTTCTTTTGGTATAAATTTTCCTGTCTCCTCATTTTGTCTTCCTCTCTGTTTCTGTTTCCATGTGTTAAGAAAGTCAACTGTATCTTCTGCTCTTGAAAGTAGTGATACTATGAAGAATCAGTCCTGGAGTGCCCTGCAGTACAGTGTCTCCTGTTCACCAGAATCTAACAATTCAGGAGATTATCCTATATGTGTTGTTTATGCCTTGCTGTTGTGTCTGAGTCACTTTTCCTTTCAGTGCTGTAATCTTCACTGACTATCTGCCTATTTTGGGCTATCCTTGCTCTCTGTGATGTTAGCAGGACCCAGGCAGTCCAGCTTTAAGGGGGCATGTCTGCCAGGGAAATTGGGAGTGAGGTGCAATGTTAGGAAAATTTGCACAGGCCACTAGTCTTATGCCAGATCCCCGAAAGCACTGCGGGCCTGGGATTTGTTTGTAAGGGCAGCTGGGTGAGCAAGGCTGGGCATGGTGCCCAAGAATGGCTGGGTGTGGCTGGGCCCAGTGTGACTGGGTGGCTGGGGCCTGGGGCTGAGCAGAGTGTGGTGGCTTGGCCAAGTGGGGTGACTGCTGTGTACCTGGTGGCTTTGCATGATGTGGTACCGCAACTGGGGCCACACGAATGGGCACAGTGCACAAAGGTGGCTGGTTGGGCAAGGTGTGCAATGGTAGCTGGAGGCAAATGGTTGCATGTGGTGCAGTAGATGTGCATGTTCTGCTGTGGCAGCTATGCACCTGATGGCTACTTGGGGCAGATGCATAGCTTTGACAAAATTCGCCCTGAGGCCAGGGCCAAGCCTAGCAGGTTTGGAGTGGGCTAGTCCTTAGGAGAACTCATGGGCATAGCTCACTGGAAGAGGGTTAGGTAGCAAGTGTCTGTGAATTCCTTCCTCTTGCAGGTGGCTCTGTGCTTATGCTGTGGGGCTAGGGAGGAAAATGGTGTCTTTCAGCTCCCTCATTTTCAGAGAATTCACCCAAGACACTATGAAATCAGTATGAATAGATCTACCTCCTCTTTTCCCCCAGAGTTGTGTTAACTGTCATTTTTATGTTGCTTCTCTGTGGGCTGCTGTCTCTTTAAGGGCAGTGACCCAGCTATCACTCACCTTCCTTGGGTGGCCAGTGCTGAAGCAGCAGATTTTTAAACCTCCAGGCTTCAAGTACCACTGGTGTTATAAACTCACAGAATTCAACCCCTCTTTTTTATTAAGATTGTATTTTATTTTTTAAAGATTTTATTTATTTATTTATTTATTTATTTATTTATTTATTTATGAACAGGGAGAGGGGCAGGGGGAGAGGGAGAGAGAGAATCTTAAGCAGGATCTGCACTGAGTGTAGAACCTATCTCAGGGATAAATCTCACAACTCTGCGATCATGACCTGAGCTGAAATCAAGAGTTAGATGCTTAACTGACTGAGCCACACTGGTGCCTCAAGATTTTATTTTTTAAGTCATCTTTACACCCGACATGGGGCTCAAATTTACAACCCAGAAGTCAAGAGTCATGTGTTCAACTGATTGAGTCAGGCAGGTGCCCCATCAGCCCCTCTGGTTTTTAAAGCCAAACATTATGGGAATTAGTCATCCCTCTGGTGTGAGGGCCTGTTTCCCTGCCCTTTCTACATACTCAGCTCTCTCCCTCCTGCAAGGAGCTTATTTATGCCTTTGTGACTTTCCTGACCTTTCAGATGCAGCTTCTTCTCTATATTCAGTTATGCAGTTTGTTCTTACAGTCTTCCCATCACTCCGCATTTTGTTGAATTGGATGTGGACCATATTTAGTTGACATTATGGGACAGGGTGAGCTCAGGGTCCTTCTACTCTGCTATCTTTCCAAACTCAGAATTTCATTCTTTTAAAGGTTGAATAATATTCTATCATTTTTATATACCACATTTTTTAATTGATTTATCCATCATTGGACATTTAGGTTGTTTCTACCTTTTGGAGATTGTGAATAATGCTGATATGAACAGCATTTGGTGTACAAACATCTTTTCAAGTCCTTGTCTTTTAATTCTTTGGGTATATACCTAAACATGGATTTGCTGGATCATATTCTAATTCTATGTTTTGTTTTGTTTTTTTGAGAAATGGCCGTTCTGTTTTTCACAGTGGTTGCACCATTTTATATTCCCACTAGTAATTCACAAGGGTTACAATTTGTCTAATTCTTTACTAACACTTACTTTCTGTTTTGTTTTGTTTTTGTTTGGATCACTTCATACCATCCTAATAGGTATGAAGTGATATTTTATTGTGTTTTTAACTTTCATTTTTTGAATAACTAGTGATGTAGAACTTTTTTCACAAGCTTATTGGCTATCCCTATATCTTCTTTGGAGAAATGTCTATTTATGTCTTCTGCCCATTTGTAATTTGGTATTGGTTTTTGTTATGACTGAGTTTAAGGAATCCTATATATACTTTGGATACCAATCCCTTACCAGATCATGTTTTGTTAATATTTTCTCCCATTCTGTGGATTGCCTTTTCAGTCTCTTGATAGTGTTCTTTGACTCACAAAAGTCCTTTTAATTTTTATGAAGTCCAATGTATCTGTTTTCTCTTTTGTTCCCTGTCATTTGGATATCATATCCAAAAAGCATTTCCAAATTAATGTTGTAAAGCTTTTCCGTATGTCGTCTAAAAGTTTTATCATTTAGCTCTTTAGGTCTTGAATCCTTTTGAGTTAATTTTTTATATGGTATAAGATAAGGATCTAATTTCATTCTTTTTCATGTGTATATCCAATTTTCCAGGATCATTTGTTGAAAACATTGTCCTTTGCCACTGAATGGTCTCGGCAGCAAAATCATTTTACCATATATGCAAGGATTTATTTCTTGGCTGTCTACTATATTTGACCATATATGCAAAGATTTATTTCTTGGCTGTCTAATACATGCCATTCATCAATATTTCTGAATTTATGCCAACACCACACTGTTTTCATTGATGTAGCTTTGTAGAAAGTTATGATATCAAGAAGTGTGATTTCTCCCACTTTGTTCTTTTTTAAGGCTGTTTTGGCTATTTCAAGTCCCTTGAATTCCATTTTATGATGGGTTTTCTATTTCTGAAAAAGAGTCTTTGGAATTTTGACAGAGACTGCATTGAATTTGTAGATTGCTTTGGATAGTATTAGCATCTTAACAATATTATGTCATCCAGTCCATGAACACAGGGTATCTTTCTATATATTTACACATTCTTTATTTTTTTTTCAGCATTCCTTTATAGTTTTCAGTGTACACATTACTTACCTGCTTGGTTAAGTTTAGTTGGTTAATAATGGTTAATACTGTTATAAATTGAATTGTTTCTTAATTTTTTCATAATGTTTATTGCTAGTGTAAAGAAATGAGTTTGATTTTTTTGTATGTTAATATTTTATCCTGCAACTTTACTGAATTTACCAATTAGTTCTGAAAAGCTTTTTGTGTGTGGAGTCTTTAAGGTTTTCTATATATGATTATGTCATCTGCAAACAGAGATAATTTTACTTCTTTCTCTATGATTTGTATGGCTCTTATTTATTTTTATCACCTAATTTCTTTGGCTAAAATTTCCAATATTATGTTGAAAAGAGGAGACAGATGCAGGCTGGCATATGCAACATGATTTATTGGGTGTATGTTAATTTTCAGGAAATAATTGCAAAAAGCTAATTTTTATTCTTATTATCTTTGTATTTTCAATGTATTACTTGTAACTTATACTCCTTTTAAAAATAAAACAAAAGAATGTAAGCCAGGAGGCCAGTTAACAAAATATAAAAAGGGAAATGGGGCAAAAGTTACATGTCCAGGTGACTGATTACCACTGGATTACCCATTTTGACATTACAAGGGTTTTACAATGGATACAAATGAAGTTAAAATATTTCTCTTGATAAATTATTCTTACCAATATTATAACAAAGGTTCATGATAATTTTCAAAATACTAACATATTTGAAACCCAAATAAAATTAATGAATTATTTCCAATTTTTGAGGGGACAAATCATTAATATTAATCTAATCAATTATTTATAACAGAACATTAACATAATACAGAAAATTTCCCTGATTGAGATTTTCAATTCAATTCCAAATTCTAAGTATCAAAACCCAAATTACATTACATTATTACAAAAACTATGTCAAGACAAACACTCTCAGTTATTTTTCTTTAATTGATTATTATTTAGATTTTATATTGGAATGCTAGAATCTTTGTACCAGAATCATAGTAATATGGAATAAAATGTCTCAACTTAAGCATCTCTTATGTGTATATAACAAATAATTCTTTTCTCATATTACATCAAATGTGTGAGTGATTATGAAATATCTTTGTTTTATTTTAGTATTGTATAAATAAAACCTGCAAAGAAGTTCATTTGGTGGGGAAAAAATGTAATGCTGCTAAAAAATGCAGAGGAAATGGGGTAAGTAACTTTTCTTTCTGTAGTTCTAAATTAAATGTTATTTTTGTGGGTAATTCAAAGTAAAAGTTTATCTTGCTTGGGAGAATTGAGAGTCTAGTTACTTTTAAACTGAACTTGCCTAGGAATAGCTAATCAATATAAAGAAAATCAGTAGGGTGATGAATATCTACCATTTGCATCAACATGGGTGGAACTGGAGGGGATTACGCTAAGTGAAATAAATCAGGCAGAGAAAGATAAGTATCATATGGTTTCACTCATATGTGGAACATAAGGAATAGAGCAGAGGACCATATGGGAAGGGAGGGAAAACTGAATGGGAAGAAATCAGAGAGGGAGACAAACCATGAGAGACTCTGGACTCTGGGAACTGAAGTTTACAGAACCAAGGGGGGTGGGAGATTGGGGTAACTGGGTGATGGGTATTAAGAAGGGCACATGTTGTGATGAGCACTGGATGATATATGCAACTAATGAATTTTTGAACACTACATCAAAAACTAATGATGTACTATATGTTGGCTAATTGAAAATAATAAATAAATAAATAAATAAATAAATAAATAAATAAATAAATAAACCTCAGTGGGGCTAATTCAAAAACTGTTAAATAAATTGTACTACATGTGT
The DNA here is from genome assembly GCF_003265705.2 of Callorhinus ursinus. NCBI lineage: Eukaryota > Metazoa > Chordata > Mammalia > Carnivora > Otariidae > Callorhinus > Callorhinus ursinus. The sequence continues at coordinate 36,704,979 of NW_027397079.1, read as the reverse complement.
TGAATTTATTGTGAACATCCACAACTTGTGAATTAATAACATGTTTAAATAAAAACCATTTATGCCAATAACTATATGTTTTACTTGTAATTGTGAACATATTTTGTACTCCCTCATTTTCTTAATAATTAAAATTTATGGCTATATAATATTTTATAGAGAATATACCTAAAAAACCTATTGACATGTTAGTGAATTTTCTGATTGTTCCTATGAAGAGGTTCCTAATAAGAAATATATCCTTATGCAAAAATTTTTATTTCTTCCTAACTGCTTATCTATCTTAATCTGCTAACACAAATTTGCTGTTACTTTTATATTTAATTTTTGCATCTTAAAATTTATAGTTTTGGTCCTTTCAAAATTATTTTTCCTAAAAGAAAATCAGTGTAAGATGCAGTCAACACTATAAGAATTATTCCAGATTTACCATATTTATCAGTATTCAATTTTATAATTTTTAAATTGGTTGGATTTAGAATATATAAAATGCCTCTTGCATTGTCTTTAATTTTCTAGAGGCTGTTAACAAAGAAGATAACTACATTTTCATGTTTTGTTTTTTACTTTCTATAGTTAAAATTATTGGCCTGATCTTTTGTTTTCCTTTCTTTAATTATCTGTTTTAGGTCTTCAGTCCAAATGATTTTTATTAAATCTCAAAGTTATAGATTATAAATTTGTTTTCTTCACCTACTACCATTTAGATTTTTATTTTACTTAGGTTTTTGGATTTTTAAATAAAATTTTTCACTATGAAATATGACATACATAAAATAAGTAAATAAGATTAAACTGCATTTATTTTATGATTTTCTCTATGCTTATTAATTTCAAAATTAAAATGAAAATGTCAAGTAAAATCTAACTGAATCTAGGAGAAACTCTGTTTACTTTCCAATGACATCTCAACAGACAACTCTATTATTTACAGTTGATAGAGTTGACTTATAACTCTATAATTTGCAATTTTAGTTAAATTTTATGAGCATGTAGTTGTTTAAGAAATCTTATTATGAAATATTGACAGTCATTGTAGTGTGGTTCTTTTTTCATTTCTGATACACTTTTTTTATTAATAAGACTTTTTTTTAGAGCAGTTTTAGGTTCACAGAAAACTTGAGGAAAAAATACAGAATGTTCTCATATATCTCTTTCCCTGACACATGCATACCCTGCCCCAATATCAACATCCTGCATCAAAGGTGTACACTTGCTACAACTGATGAACATACACTGACATATCATAATCACCACAACTATTGATAATTTACATTAGGGTTCATTCTTTGTGTTGTACTTTTATGGTTCTGGATGAATGTAAATTATATCCATTATTGTAATACCATAAGAGAATTTCACTGGCCTAAAAATCTTTTGTGCTTCCCCTCTTTAAGTCTCCCCTCAACCTACAACAACCAGTTATGTTTTTAACTGTCTTCATAGTTGTGCTTTCTCCAGAATGTTATATAGTTGGGATCATACAGTATACAGCATTTCAGAGTGGCTTCTTTCACTTAGTAACATACAGGTTCCTTCATGTCTGCTGTTTGGATTTACCACAGTTAATTTATTTATTCACCACTGAAAGACATATTGGTTGCTTCCAAGTTTTTACAGTTATGAATATAACTACTTAAATATCCATGTGCAGATTTTTGTTAAAAGATAAATTTCCAACTCTTTAGGGTATATACTCTTCTTTAAATTAGACTCCCTAGGAATTTATCATTTTATTAATGATCTAAATATATCAAGAAGTTAAGAAAAAAGCAACAGATTATATTGAAAATTTTAGTTATTGATTGACTGCAAGTGGTGGGCATTCCTGAATCTGGTCCCTATTGTTAAAGACAAAGGTTTCAATATTCAATTCCATGTTTTTCTTTCATGCAACATGCTTTTGATGTTATATATTAAAAGCTATCTCCAAACCCAAGGTCACCAAGATTTTCTCCAGTGTTATCTTCTACAAGTTTTATAGTTTTGTATTACATTTAGGTCTATGATCCATTGAGCTAATTTTTATGAAAAGCATAAGTCTAATTTTTTGCATGTAAATTTCCATCACCATTTTTTAAAGAATGATCCTTTCTCCATTGAACTGTCTGCCTTTGCTCCATTATCAAAGACCAGTTGACTATATTTATGTGGATTTAATTCTGATTTCTCTATTTCATTATATCAATCTGTTTATCTATTCCTTTGCCAATACTCAATTGTTTTGATTATTTTAGCTTTAAAATAAGTATACACATCAGGTAGTCAAAGTGATCCTGCTTTGTTCTTCAGTATTATGTTGGCTATTCTGTGTCTTTTGCCTTTCCATGTAAACATAAGTTGGCCAAATCAGATCATCAGTATCCACAAAATAAGCAAATGGAATTTTGATTGGGATTGTATTGAATGTATAGATCAAGTGGGGAATAACTAACATCTTGACAATATTGAATCCTCATATTCATGTACATGGAATATCTTTCCATTTAAATAGATCTTTGAGTTTGTTACATTAGACTTTGCAGTTCTCCTAATACAGGTCTTATAAATTTATAACCAATTATTTTTTTGGTGTTAATGTAAATGTTATTGTTTTTAATTTCAAATTCCAGTTGTCTATTGTTATATGTAAGTAAGTAATTTACTTTTATATATTAACCTTTCATTATGCTGCCTTACATAATCACTTATTGGTTCTTATAGTTCTTTTGTTGATACTTTGGGATTATTTATACAATCATGTCATCCAAGAACAAAATATTTTATTTCTTTCTTTCTTTCCAAATTTTATATCTTTTATTTCCTGTTCTTATTGCATTAGCTAGAACTTCCAGTATAACATTGAAAAGAGAAAAAGTAGTAAAAGTAAATATCCTTGCCTTGCTCCTGATCTTAGCAAAAAAGCTTCTAGCTTCTCACTATTTTTTTTATATTCTTTCAATGTAGTAGAACATATTAATTTGTGAATTTCTAAATAAGGTAGAGCAATTTCTTATCTGCATATTTAAAAATAGATTCAAACTTTAGAAAAAGTCATATTCAAATAAGCATGTCTAAATAAAAAATAATAATAAAAACATTTACTTCCTGGAAAACAACAAGGGGATGTATTCATAAACCCAGGGAACCCTTCTCACACTCCTCTTTCCTCTTCTTCACAATTTTCTTTCACATTATTTATGTTGGAGCCTCTCGTCTGTGACCTTCCATGACCAACACACAAGTGAAAGCTCACAAAATAAGTTTCTTTTTCTCTGAACCTCATGGCTTACTCTCTTCTTTCCACTTGTTCTTTTTTCTTTTCTTCCTCAACTTGTCTATTTTTTTACTCTTTCATTTACTTTTTTATTTTTTCCCTAGGTTTCCCTTGATTCTCTTATGAATTCTTAACTTCAATTGTTCTCTGCCTTTTCCTTTTCTTTTGAAGTATAATTGACAAATAACAGCATATTTGTTCAAGATGTACAATATAATGATTTAATATTTGTATGTATTGCAAAGTGATCACCACAATAATTCTAGTTAGCATCCATCATCATACATACTTACAATTTTTTTTCTTGTGCTGAGGAATTTTAAGATCTGCTTTCCTGGCAACTTTCAAATATTCAATACCATATTATTAACTATATTCACCATACTTATATTACATCCTTATGATTTATTTATTTTATAACTGGAAGTTTCTATCTTTGAAAACCTCCACCTATTTCACCATCGTCCCCCAACCCTTCACCTGTGGCACCTACCAATCTATCCTCTATACTTATATGCTTGTTTTAAAAAATTCTATCTATAAAATGGATCACACAAAATTTAACTTTCTCTGTCTGACTTATTTTACTTAGTATAATGCCCTTAAGGTCCATCCGTGTTGCCACAAGTGACAAGATTTCATTATTTTTATGGCTGAATAATATTCCATTGTGTCTATGTGTATACATACCACATTTTTTTTTATCAGTTCATTCATAGATGGACACTTAGGTTGTTTCTGTATCTTTTTTTTAAAGATTTTATTTATTTATTTGACAGAGAGAGAGCAGGAACACAAGCAGGGGGAGTGGGAGTGGGAGAAACAGGCTTCCCACCAAGCAGGGAGCCTGATGTGGGGCTCGATCCCAGGACTCTGGGATCATGACCTGAGCCAAAGGCAGACACTTAATGACTGAGCCACCCAGGTGCCCCTGTATCTTGACTATTATAAAAAATGCTGCAGTAAACATCTTTTCAAGTTAGTGACTTGGTTTCTTTGGATGAATACCCAGAACTGGAAGTACTGGATCCTATGGTTGCTCTATTTTTTATTTTTTGAGGAACTGCCATGCTGTTTTCCACAATGGCTACACCAGTTTACATCCCCACCAACAGTGCACAATGGTTCCCTTTTCTTCTCCTCCTGACCAACACTTGTTATTTCATATCTTTTTGATAATAGCCATTCTACCATGTGTGAGGTAGTATATAATTGTGGTTTTGATTTGCATTTCCTTGTAGGTCAGTGATGCTGAGCATCTTTTCTTGTACCTATTGGTTTTCCATAGGTTTTCTGCTTTTCATTATTATGATGTTATTTGTACATTTTTATGTAGATGTTCTTCCTCATATTGAGGAATTTACCCCTCTATGCCTGATTTGGTGAGTTTTTAATCATAAATGGTGTGTGTTTGGTCAAGCCCTTTTTTTCTGAATCTATTGATATAATCGTATGACTTTTCTTCTTTAGCCTATTGTTGTGATAGATTACAGTAATTGATCTTCAAATAATAACCTCAACTTGTATACCAAGAATAAAATCCACTTTATTCAGATATATTATTCTTTTATATATTAACTAATTTGATTTGCTAATATTTTTGAGGATTTATGCACTTATACTTACTAGTGATATTGTCTATAGTTCTACTTTCTTGTAATGGCTTTGTCTGGTTTTGGTATTGGGATAATGCTGACCTCACAATGAGTTTGGAAGTGATCCTTCTGCTCCTATTTTCTGGGAGAGATTGTAAAGAACTGACATAATCCCTTTCTTAAATGTTTGATCAAATTCACCAGAGAACACATCTGAGCTATGTGCTATTTTGGAAGGTTATTAAATATTGATTTATTTTATTTAACAGATATAGACCTATGCACACTACTTCTTCTTGTGTGACCTTTTATAAATTGTGTCTTTCAATGAATTGGTTCATTTCACCTAGGTTACCAATTTATACACATAGAATTTTTAGGATATTACTTTACTATCTTTTTTATTTTTAATTAAAATCAATTTAATTAACATATAGTGTATTATTAGTTTCAGAGGTAAAGTTTAGTGATTCATCAGTTGCATATAACACCAAGTGCTCTCATGACTTCAAGTGCTCTCCTTAATGCCCATTACCCAGTTACCCTATACCCCCACCCACCTCCCCTCCAGTAACCTTCAGTTTGATTCCTATAGTTAAGAGTCTCCTATGGTTTATCTCACTCTCTGATTGCATCTTGTTTTATTTTTTCTTTCCCTTCCCCTATGTTCATCTGTTTTGTTTCTCGAATTCCACATATGAGTGAAATTATGTGGTATTTGGCTTTCTCTGACTGATTTGTTTCACCTAGCATAAAACACTCTAGTTCCATCCATATCATTGCAAATGGCAAGATTTCATTCTTTTCACTGGCTGAGTAATATATCCATCTCGGCTCTTTCCATATTTTGGCTATTGTGGACATTGCTGCTATAAACATTGGGGTGCAAGTGCCTCTTCATATCAACACATTTGTATCTTTGGGGTATATATCTAGTAATGCAATTTCTGGGTCGCAAGGTATCTCCATTTTTAACTTTTGAGGAACCTCCATACTGTCTTCCAGAGCACCTATACCAGCTTGCATTCCCACTGCTGTGTAAGAGGGTTCCCCTTTCTCTGTATCCTAGCCAAAATCTGTTGTTTTGTGACTTGTTAATGTTAGCCATTCTGACTGGTATGAGGCGGTATCTCGTTGTGGTTTTGATTTGTTTGTATTTCCCTGATCCTGAGTGCTGCTGAACATTTTTCATGTGTCTGTTGGCCATATGTATGTCTTCCTTGGAGAAATGTCTGTTCATGTCTTCTGCCCATTTCTTGACTGCATTATCGTTTTTTGGGTATTGAGTTCGATAAGTTCTTTATAGGTTTTGTATACTAGCCTTTTATCTGATAAGACATTTGCAAATATCTTCTCCCACTCTGTAGATTGCCTTTTAGTTTTGTCAACTGTTTCCTTTGCTGTGCAAAAGCTTTTTATCTTAATGAAGTCCAAATGGTTCATTTTTGCTTTTGTTTCCCTTCCTTTGAAGACGTGTCTCGCATGAAGTTGCTGTGGCCAAGGTCAAAGAGGTTGCTGCTCGTGTTCTCCTCTAGGATTTTGATGGATTCCTGTCTCACATTTAGATCTTTCATCCATTTTGAGTTTATTTTTGTGTGTGGTGCAAGAAAGTGGTCCAGTTTCATTCTTCTGCATGTGGCTGTCCAATTTTCCCAACGCCATTTGTTGAAGACACTGTCTTTTTTCCATTGGACATTCTTTCCTGCTTTTTCGAAGATTAGTTGTTCATAGAATTGAGGGTCCATTTCTGAGTTCTCTTATTCTCTTCCATTGCTCTATGTGTCTGTTTTATGCCAGCTGTCTTGATGATTACAGCTTTATAATACAGTTTGATGTCCAAAATTGTCATGTCAATAGCTTTGGTTTTCTTTTTCAACATTCCTCTGGCTATTCAGGGTCTTTTTTGGTTCCATACAAATTTTAGAATTGTTTGTTCCAGCTCTGTGAAAAATGATGGTATTTTGATAGGGATTGCCTTGAATGTATAGATTGCATTGGGTAGCATAGACATTTGAACAATATTTATTCTTCCAGTGCATGAGCATGGATGTTTTTCCATTTCTTTGTGTCTTCCTCAATTTCTTTCATAAAAGTTCTATAGTTTTCAGGGAACAGATCCTTTATCTCTTTGGTTAGGTTTATTCCTAGATATCTCATGGTTTTTAATGCAATTGTAAATGGGATCAATTCCTTAATTTCTCTTTCTTCTGTCTCATTGTTAGTGTATAGAAATGCAACTGACTTCTGTGCGTTGATTTTATATTCTGCCACTTTCCTGAATTCCTGTATGAGTTCTAGAAATTTTGGGGTGGAGCTTTTTGAGTTTTCTATATAGAGTATAATATCTGCAAAGAGTGAAATTTTGATGTGACTTTGTCAATTTGGATGCCTTTTATTTCTTTTTGTTCTCTGATTGCTGTAACTAGGACTTACAGTACTATGTTGAACAGCAGCCCTGAGAGTGGACATCCCAGTTATGTTCCTGACTTAAAGGAAAAGCTCTGTGGGTTTTTCACATATGGCTTTTATGATATTGAGGTATGTTCCCTCTATCCCTACATGGCAGAGAGTTTTTATCAAGAAAGGATGCTGTATTTTGTCAAATGGTTTTTCTGCATTAATTGAGAGGATCATATAGTTCTTGTCCTTTCTTTTATTAATGTGGTGTATCACACTGATTGATTTCTGGATGTTGAACCACGATTGCAGCCCAGGAAGAAATCCCACTTGGTCATGGTGAATAATCCTTTTAATGTATTGTTGAATCCTATTAGCTGGTGTCTTGGTGAGAATTTTTGCATCCATGTTCATCAGGGATATTTGTCTGTAATTTTCCTTTGTGGTGGGGTCTTTGTCTGGTTTTGGGATCAAGGAAATGTTGGCCACATAGGATGAATTTGGAAGTTTTCCTTCCATTTTTATTTATTTATTTATTTATTGGAAACAGCTTCAGAAGAATAGGTATTAATTCTTTAAACGTTTGGTAGAATTCTGCTGGGGGCCAACTGGTCCTGGATTGTGGTTTGTTGGGAGGTTTTTGATTACTGCTTCAATTTCTATGCTGGCCATGGGTCTGTTCAGGTTTTCTATTTCTTTCTTTTTCAGTTTTGGTAGCTTATATGTTTCTAGGAATGCATCCATTCTTTTCAGATTGCCTAATTTGGTGGCATATAATTGCTCATAAAATTCTCTTATAGTTGTTTGTATTTATTTGGTGTTGGTTGTGATCTTTCCTCTTTCACTTAAGATTTTATTTATTTGGGTCCTTTCTCCTTTCTTTTTGATAAGTCTGGCCAGGGTTTTATGGAGCGTATTAATTCTTTCAAAGAAGAAGCTCCTAGTTTCGTTGATTTGTTCTATTGTTATTTTGCTTTCTATTTCATTGATTTCTGCTCTAATTTTTATTAATTCTCTTCTCCTTCTGGGTTTAGGCTTTATTTTCAGTTCTTTCTCCAGCTCCTTTAGGTGTAGGATTAAGTTGTGTTTTTGAGACATTTCTTGTTTCTTGAGAAAGGCTTATATTGCTACATACTTCCCTCTTAGAACCACCTTCACTGCATCCCAGTGGTTTTGAATATTTGTGTTTTCATTTTCATTTGTTTCCATGTTTTTTTTATTATTCTTTAATTTCCTGGTTGACCCACTCATTCTTTAGTAGGATGCTCTGTAATCTCCATGTATTTGTGTTCCTTCCAAATTTTCTCTTGTGATTGAGTTCAAGTTTTAAAACAATGTGGTCCTAAAATATGCATGGAATAATCTCAATCTTTTGATACCGGTTGAGAACTGATTTGTGACCCAGTATGTGATCCATTGCAGAGAATGTTCCATGTGCACTTGAGAAGAATGTGTATTATGTTGCTTTAGGATGAAATGCTAAAATATATGTTAAGTCCATCTGGCCCAGTGTGTCATTCAAAGTCTTGTTGATCTTCTGCTTAGATGATCTGTCCATTGCTGTGAGTTAGGTGTTAAAGTCCCCTACTATTATTTTGTTATTATAAATGTGTTTCCTTTGTTTTGTTATTAATTGCTTCATATGATTGGCTGCTCCCAAGTTAGGGACATAAATATTTACAATTGTTAGATCTTCTCATTGGATAGACCTTTTAATTATGACATAGTGTCCTTCTACATCTCTTATTATATTCTTTGGTTTAAAATCTACTTTGTCTGATATAAGGATTCCCACTTCAGCATTATTTTCATGTCCATTAACATGAAAAATTGTTCTCCACCCCTTCACTTTCAATCTGGAGGTGTCTTTGGATCTACAATGAATCTCTTATAGATAGTATATAGATGGGTCTTGTTTTTTTATCCAATCTGATACTCTGTGTCTTTTGATTGGAGCATTTAGTCCATTTACATTCAGAATAATTATTGAAAGATATGAATTTAGTGCCATTGTATTACTTATAAAGATGTTTCTTTAGATTGTCTCTGTACCTTTCTGGTCTTTGTTAGTTTGGGGCTCTCTCTTTCCTCAAAGGATCCCCTTCAATATTTCTTGCAGGGCTGGTTCACAATTTCCCTTAGTTTTGTTTGTCCTGGAGATTCTATCTCTCCTATTCTCAATGAGGGCCTTGTTGAATAAAGTATTCTTGTTTGCATATTTTTCCCATTTAGCACATTAAATATATTATGCCAGTCCTTTCTGGCCTGCCAGGTCTCTTTGGACATGTCTGCTACCAGTCTTATGTTTCTACCCTTGTAGGTTAAGGACTTGTCCTGTGCTACTTTCAGGATTTTCTCTTTATCTCTGAAATTTGCAAGTTTCACTATTATGTGTCAGGGTGTTGACTTATTTTTATTGATTTTGAAGGGGGGTTTTCTGTGGCTTCTGGATTTGAATGCCCGTTTCCTTCCCCAGAATAGGGAAGTTCTCAGCTATAATTTGTTCAAATAAACCTTCTGCCCTTCTGTCTCTCTCTTCTTCTTCTGAGACCCCTATTATTCAAATATTATTTTGTGTTATGGTATCATTGATTTCTTGAAGTCTCCCTTTACAAACTAGTAGTTGTTTTTCTCTGCTTGCAGTTTCCTTATTGCCCATCATTTTGTCATTAATATACTGACTTTGTCTTCTGTCTTGTTTATCCTAGCAGTTAAAGCCTCCATTGTTGACTGCATCTCAGTAATAGCATTTTTAGTTTTGGTCTGATTAGATTTTACTTCTTTTATTTCTATAGTAAGGGATTCTCTACTGTCTTCTATGCTTTTTTCAAGCCCAGCTGGTATCTTTATAATTGTGTTTTGATTCTAGTTCTGACATCTTATGTATGTCCATATTGGTTAACTCCCTGGTAGTGAGTACTGCCTCCTGTTCTTTCTTTTGGGGTGAGTTTGTCTGTCTCATCATCCTGTTCAGAAAAGAATAGATGAAAGAGAGATAAGACAAAAATAACAACAAACCAGAAAAATACAAACAAAACAAACCTGAAGAAAACAGAAAAAATACAAAATAAGAAAAAAAATGAACAAGAAGTAAAACAGAACAAAACAACACACTAGATCTTGGGTGTATTTTGGTCTGTTAAAAGAAACTAGATTCCAAAATAGGAAAGAAAGAAAAACTTATATATATATACAAAAATAAAATAAAATACAATAAAAGGAAACCATAATATATATAGTATATATAAAAATAAAAATTAAGAAAGAAATAAAAGTAGAATTGATGAAATAAAAAATACCTGAAAAAAATAAAACTGAAAGACTAAAGAATCATGACAAAACCATGAATGCTATATACTCTTTTCCCCAGGAGCTGACATTTTGCAGTTCTATATGATCTGTAAAATTGGTGTTAGCTGGTTGTTCCTGCTGGTCCTCAGGAGGAGGGGCCTATTGGACTGGTTCTCAGGTGTCTTTACCCTGGTGGAATTGCACCCCCCTTGTCAGGGCCCAGGCTCAGTGTAAGTGGCTCCAGATTGTACTATGTGGTGCTGGTTTGCTCCCTGAAGTCTTTCAGAACCAATGGGGGGATGAAAATGGTGGTGCCCCAATCTCTAGGCCTGGAGCTGAAAGTTCATGTTCCCACTCTTTAGTGAGCCCTCATAGAAAAGCAGTCAAACACTCTTGTCTCCCTGGTTTCCACCAGAACTCTGTGTTCACTCAGCCTGTGACCAAGCGTTTTTATCACAGGGATGCTACCCCATTTCAAGTCTCCAAACTTTACAGACTCCTGTGGTATGGACTTAGCTATTCCTCCTGGGGGAGGGAGTGGGGTTTTGTCAAGCTTCTGCCTTTTGCTGGGGGCCTGCCCAGAGAGTGGTCGTGGGACCTTGCAGCAGTAAGAGGTTTATCACAACACGAAGTAGAAAGCCTGTGCCTAGACTCACTGTTTTCAGCCAGCTTCCCCTCTCTGATGTTTCAGAACTCTGCCACACTCAGGCACTCCCATTCTTTTTGTGACCCCAGGGATGCTGAGACCACACTGTCCAACCTGGGATTCTGCTCCACTTCACCACCTGAGCATCTTTAAGCCAGGGCTGTTCCCAACTGTAGCAGACTTGTGAAGATTTCATTTTTTGTGCTCTGCTGCTTATACTACTTTCTGGCAGCCTCCTTAAGCAAGTTCCCTCTCCTCCAATGTTTATCTTCCAGTATATTGCCCCAGATTCACATCTTCCCACTTTCTACCTTCCAAAAAGTGGTCATTTTTCTATTTGTAGAATTGCAGCAATTATTTTCTCAAATTTCGATTGATTTTGCTGGTGTTCAGAATGATTTGATAACTAGCTGAATTCCAGGGACAAGACAAAATTAGGGTCCCCTACTTCACCATCTTAACTCCTCCCCCTACATTATCTTTTCTTTGTTCATGGATCAATAATGGTGGTACTTTTTTCATTTATGATATCAATAATTTGGATTTTTTTCTTTTTTCTTGAATTTACCTGGTTAGAGACTAATCAGTTTTATTGATTTTTTTTAATGAATGAGCTTTTGGTTTTAATATCCTCTATTAATTTTTAGTTTTAAATTATTTCCACTCTAATCTTTATTAGATTTAATTTTCTCTTCCTTTTTCTAGTTTCCAAAGCACAGGATAGATTATTGATTTTAGATCTTTTCTAATGCATGCACTAAATGCTATACATTTCCAAAGCACTGGTTTCACTGCATCTCACAAATTTTCGTAAGTTGTATTTACATTTTGATTTAGTTTTTTTTAATTTCTTTTGACACTTCTTTGACTAATATATTATTTATAAGTGTGTTGCTTAGTCACGACATATTTTGGAGTTTTCCAGCAATATTTCTCTTATTGATTTCTAGTTTAATTCCATCATTCCTTCTTGGTATGAAAGCATACTTTGTGTGATAGCCATCCTTTTAAATTTGTAAAGGTAGGTTTTATGGCCAAGCATGAGGTTTACCTTGGTGAATGGTCTCTGTGAGCTCAAGAATAATGTGTATTTTCTTGTTTGGGTAGAGTATTCTCTAAATGTCAGTTAGATACTGTTCCAGTCAATTATATATTTACGAATTTTCTGCCTGCAGGATCTGTCAGTTATAGAGATGTGCTAACGTCTCCAACTAAAGGAGTGAATTTATCTTTTACTCCTTACAGTTCTATCAGGTTTTGCTTCACAAACTCGACACCTTGTTCTTAGTTGCATACACATTAAAGATTGTTATATCTTCTTTTTCATTATGTAAGGCCCTCTTTAGCTCTGAAAATTTTCTTTCTTTTGATTAGTTTTACCATGGTAAATCTTTCTCCATTCCCTTACTTTTAGTCTAGCTGTGGCTTTATATTTAAAGTGGGTTCTTGGTAGACAAAATTCTTGTTTATTTATCCACTCTGAAAATCTCTTTTAATAATAGTGTATTTTGACTTTTGGTTTTTAAAGTAATTATTGATGTAATTAGATTAATATGTACCTTCTGTGTTGCAGTTTTCTATTTGTTGGCTTTGTTTTTCATTTATATTTTGTCTTCCATTCTTTTTCTGTTTTGAATTTAGCATTTTATAGAATTCAGTTTTTATTTTTCTCTCAGTAAATCAACTATATTTAGAAATTTTTATGGGTGGTATAAGTACTTTATAACAGGGTATTCCCAGTACCTCCCTCTCGTGCCTTATATTTCTGTAATTAATTTCTCTTACCTATAAGCTATAATCACCAAATACAATGTTGCCATTATTTTAATCAAGTTGTTATTTCTTAAATCAATTAAGAATAAGAAAAATAAAAAAATATTTTACCTTCCTTTATTCATTCTCTTTTACTCTTTTTTTTAGTTTCTAATCTATATCAGTCCTTTCTGAAGCATTTCTTGCAAAGCAGGTATACTTGTGAAAGGTTTCTGAAAGTTTGTTTCTTTGAGAAAGTTTAATTTCTCCTTCTCTTTTGAATAATGATTTTAGTGGATACACATTCAAGATGGGTATTTGTTTTTCCTTCAACATTTTAAATATTTCATTCCATTTTCCTCTTGCTTTCATGATTTCTGAAGAGAAGGCCAATGTAATTCTCTCCCTTGCTCTTCTATAGATAAGAGTTTTTTTCTAGCTTCAAGATTTTTTCTTCATTTTTTTATTTTCCACAGTTTGAATATGTTATTTCTACGTGGATTTTTGAAATATTTACCTTGCTTGGTATTCTCTGAAGTTCCTCGATTTGAGGTTTTGTGTCTATCATTAATTTTGGGAAATTCTGCTTCAAATATTTTTCTGTCCTTTCTTTTTTCTCCTTCTGCTATTCCCATGACATACATGTTATATCTTTTTTAGTTGTCCCACACTTCTTTGATATTCTGTTATGACTTTTTTATTATTTTTTGCTCTTTACATTTCAGTTTTGGAATTTTCTAATGACATGTCCTCAAGTTCACTGATTATTTCTTTGATTGTATACACATGAGCCCATCAAAAGAATTCATTTCTTCGATAGCACTTTTAATTTCTGGCATTTTAAATATTTTTTTAAGTTTTTAGCTCTCTGCTTGCATTACCCATCTGTTCTTTTATGTCGTCTACTTTCCCCTAGTACACTAACCATGGTTCTTTTAGACCTCTAGTCTGATAATTCCAACATATCTGCCCTATCTATCTGATCTTCAACTTGTTCTATTTCTTCAAATTGTGCTTTTTGTCTTTTAGTATGGCTTGTAACCATACAGAAATGATCCATTCATTTCTATCAAGGGACAAAAATGCCTGCTTGCTAGAAAAAGATTATACAGAGGTATGGTCCTTGCAAGTTACTATCAGATGTTACTCTCTTATGTTACATAAAAACATTATATGCAAACAATGAATCATAAAACACTACATCAAAAACTAATGGTGTAATGTATGGTGATTAACATAACATAATAAAATTTTTAAAAAGTAATGCTGCAAAGAAAGAAAAAAAGTGGAGTTACAAAGGTTACAACAATACTAGCTTTGAGACTAATTATTATTTTTTTAATCTCTTAGTCTCTTATCTGGTAGAAAATAAAAATTAGAGTTATAATTGTTACAATAATTTTAGCTTTGAAAAATACACATATATTTACCTTTATTGAGATCTTTATTTTTTCACATAACTTTATAATTATAATATACTTTATAATTATATAACATATATAATTATAATAACTTTATAATAACTGCCCTTTCAAATCACCTTGCCAGACTCCGTTGACCATTTCTTGCAGGGCTGCTATAGTAATAATGAATTCCCTAACTCTTGCTTATTTGGGAATTATTTAATTTCTCCCTTACATTTAAAGAACAATTTGCCAAATATAGGATTCTTGTGTGACAGTTGTTTTTCTGTTTGTTTCCTCTTTCTTTCTTTCTTTCTTTCTTTTTTCTTTCTTTCTTTTTTCTTTCTTTCTTTCTTTCTTTCTTTCTTTCTTTCTTTCTTTCTTTCTTTCTTTCTCTTTCTTTTTTTCTTTTTTCTAGTAGCACTTTGAATATATCAGCCATCCCCCTGCTAGTTTCCAAAGATTCTTTTTTATTTTATTTTATTATGTTATATTAGTCACCATACACTACATCATTAGTTTTTGATGTAGTGATCCATCATTCATTGTTTGCGTATAACACCCAGTACTCCATGCAGTATATGCCCTCCTTAATACCCATCACAGGGCTAACCCATCTCCCACCCCCTCCCCTCTAAAACCCTCAGTTTGTTTCTCAGAGTCCATAGTCTCTCATGGTTCATCTCTCCCTCCGATTCCCCCCCACTTTCATTTTTCCCTTCCTTCTCCTAATGTCCTCCATGCTATTCCTTATGTTCCACAGATAAGTGAAACCATATGATAATTGACTATCTCTGCTTAACTTCTTTCACTTAGCATAATCTCCTCCAGTCCCATCCATGTTGATGCAGAAGTTGGGTATTCATCCTTTCTGATGGCTGAGTAATATTCCATTGTATATATGGACACCATCTTCTTTATCCATTCATCTGTTGAAGGGCATCTCAGCTTTTTCCACAGTTTGGTTATTGTGGACATTGCTGCTATGAACATTGGGTTGCATATAGCCCTTACTTTTACTACATCTGTGTCTTTGGGGTAAATGCCCAGGAATACAATAGCTGGGTCATAGGATACCTCTATTTTTAATTTTTTGAGGCACTTCCACAGTTTTCCACAGTGGTTGTACCAAATTGCATTCCCACCAACAGGGTAAGAGGGTTCCCCTTTCTCCACAACCTCTCCAACATTTGTTTCTTGCCCTGTCAATTTTTGCCATTCTAACTGGTTTAAGGTGGTATCTCAATGTGGTTTTGATTTGAATTTCCCTGATGGCTAATGATGATGAACATTTTTTCATGTGTCTGTTAGCCATTTGTATGTCTTCTTTGGAGAAGTGTCTGTTCATGTCTTCTGCCCATTTTTTGACTTGACTATTTGTATTTTGGGTGTTGAGTTTGAAAAGTTCTTTACAGATCTTGGATACCAACCCTTTATCTGTAGTGTCATTTGAAAATATCTTCTCCCATTCTGTGGGTTGCCTCTTTGTTTTGTTGACTGTTTCCTTTGCTGTGCAGAAGCTTTTTATCTTGATGAAGTCCCAAAAGTTCATTTTTGCTATTGTTTCAATAGCCTTTGGAGATGTATCTTGAAAGAAGTTGCTGTGGCTGATGTTGAAGAGCTTACTGCCTATGTTCTCCTCTAGGATTTTGATGGATTCCTGTCTCACATTGAGGTCTTTCATCCATTTTGAGTTTATCTTTGTGTATGGTGTTAGAGAATGGTCGAGTTTCATTCTTCTGCATGTGGCTGTCCAATTTTCCCAGCACCATTTATTGAAGAGACTGTCTTTTTTCCATTGCATATTTTTTCCTGCTTTGTTGAAGATTATTTGACCATAGAGTTGAGGGTCCATATCTGGGCTCTCTATTCTGTTCCATTGCTCTATATGTCTGTTTTTGTGCCAGTACCATGCTGTCTTGGTGATCACAGCTTTGTAATATAGCTTGAAATCAGGCTACGTGATGCCCACAGCTTTGTTTTTCTTTTTCAAGATTTCCTTAGAGATTCGGGGTCTTTTCTGATTCCATACAAATTTTAGGATTGTTTGTTCCAGCACTTTGGAAAATGTCATTGGAATTTTGATCGGGACGGCATTGAAGGTATAGATTGGTCTGGGTAGCATAGACATTTTAATAATATTTATTCTTCCAATCCATGAGCATGGAATGTTTTTCCATCTTTTTGTGTCTTCTACAATTTCTTTCATGAGTGTTCTGTAGTTCCTAGAGTATAGATCCTTTACCTCTTTGGTTAGATTTATTCCAAGGTATCTTATGGTTTTTGGTGCTATTATAAATGGAATCATTTCTCTGATTTCTCTTTCTACAGTTGCATTGCTAGTGTATAAGACAGCAACTGATTTCTGTGCATTGGTTTTGTATCCTGCCACAGTACTGAATTGCTATGAGTTCTAGTAATTTGGGGGTTGAATCTTTGGGTTTTCCACGTAAAATATCATGTCATTTGCAAAGAGAGAGAGTTTGATTTCTTCTTTGCCAATTTGAATAACTTTTATTTCTTTTTGTTGTCTAATTGCTGTTGCTAGGACTTCTAATACTATGTTGAACAATGGTGGCGAGAGTGGGCATCCTTGACGTGTTCCTGATCTTAAGGGAAAGGCTCTCAGCTTTTCCCCATTGAGAGTGATATTCGTTGTGGGTTTTTCATAGATGGATTTTATGAACTTAAGGAATGTTCCCTCTATCCCTGTACTCTGAAGAGTTTTAATCAGGAAAGGATGCTGTAATTTGTCAAATGCTTTTTCTGCATCAATTGAGAGGACTGTATAGTTTTTCTCTCTCCTCTTATTAATGTGTTCTATCACATTGATTGATTTGCGAAAGTTGAACCACCCTTGCATCCCGGGGATAAATCCCACTTGGTCATGATGGATGAGCCTTTTAATGTATTGTTGGATCCTATTAGCTATGATTTTGTTGAGGATTTTGGAATCCATATTCATCAGGGATATTGGTCTGAAATTTTCCTTTTTGATGGGGTCTTTGCCTGGTTTAGGGATTAAGGTAATGCTGGTCTTGTAGAATGAGTCTGGAACTGTTCCTTCTGTTTCTATTTTTTGAAACAGCTTCAGGAGAATGGGTATTATTTCTTCTTTGAATGTTTGGTAGAATTCCCCAGGGAATCCATCAGGCACTGGACTCTTGTATTTTGGGAGGTTTTTCATCTCTGCTTCAATCACATTACTGGTTATTGGTGTATTCAGGTTGTCAATTTCTTCCTGCTTCAGTCTTGGGAGTTTATTGTTTCCAGGAAGGCATCCATTTCATCCAGCTTGCTCAGTTTATTGTCATATAGTTGTTGATGATAATTTCCAATAATTGTTTCCATTTCCTTGGTGTTAATCGTGATCTCTCCCCTTTCATTCATAATTTTATTCATTTGGGTCCTTTCTCTTTTCTTTTGGATAAGTCTGGCCAGTGGTGTATCAATCTTATTAATTCTTTCAAAGAACCAGCTTCTAGTTTCGTTGATCTGATCTACTGTGTTTCTGGTTTCTAATTCATTGATCTCTGCTCTAATCTTAATTATTTCTCTTCCAAAGAAAATCAACAAAGAACAAGAACTTTGAATGACACACTGGACCAGATGGACCTCATAGATATATACAGAACATTCCACCCTAAAACAACAGAATACTCATTTTTCTTGAGCGCACATGGAACCTTCTCCAGAATAGACCACATACTGGGTCACAAATCAGGACTCAACTGACACCAAAAGGTTGAGATTATTCCCCGCATATTCTCAGACCATAATGCTTTAAAACTGGAACTCAATCACGAGAAAAAAATTGGCAGAAATTCAAATACTTGGAAGCTAAAGACCACTCTGCTCAAGAATGTTTGAGTCAACCAGGAAATCAAAGAAGAACTTAAACAATTCATGGAAACCAATGAGAATGAAAACATATCAGTCCAAAATCTATGGGATACAGCAAAGGCAGTCCTAAGGGGGAAATACATAGCCATCCAAGCCTCACTCAAAAAAATAGAAAAATCCCAAATTCACCAACTAACTCTACACCTTAAAGAACTAGAGAAAAAGCAACAAATGATGGTTTCCAAAGTTTCTCATGAGAAAGCTGCTGATAATCTCACTTAGGATCTCTTGCTGCTTTCTAAATTCTCTCTCTGCTTTTGACTTTTAAAGTTTGATTATAATATGCACCAGTGTGAGCCATTTTAAGTTCATCTTATTTGAAGTTTGTGAGCTTTCAGATGTTTGTATTCATGCTATTCATTGAACTTTGGAAGTTTTCAGTAATTATTTCTTCATATATTCTCTCTTCTGAAATGCAAAAGGGAGTTCTTCAAGGTTAAAAATAGAAACTAACAACATGAAAATATGGAAAAGCATAAAAGTTACTGTAAAAATTAAAATATATTCAAATTCATAATACTCTAATATTGCATTGTTAACATGTAAATCACTTTAAACTCATGAAAGTTAAGAGACACAGTTTTAAAATTAGGGTATCTGGCTGGCTCAGTTGGTTTAGTGTCTGCCTTTGGCTCAGGTCATATTCTTACAGGCCGGGGATCAGCAGGGAGCCCACTTCTCCCTCTCTCTCTGCCCCTCCTACCTGCTCATGCTCTCTCTCTCTCCCTCTCAAAAATAAATAAATAAATAATAAATAATAAATAAATAAATAACAAATCTTTAAAAGAAAAATATTAAAATTAACTAGATACAAAAATGTGTTAATGAATACACCATATAAAATGATGGAAATTTTGGCATCAATTATACAAAATGTGGGGGAAGGAGAAATTAAAGTGTAGAATATTTGTATAAGGTCAAAGTTGGGTTGTTATCAGCTTAAAATAGACTGTTCTATCTACGAAATATTTTATATAAGCTTCATGATAGCCCAAATAAAAAACCTGTAGTGGACTCACTAAAGAGAAGGAGAAAATAATCAAAGCATAAAAGTATTTTTTTTAAAAATCAAATCACAAAGGAGAACAGCAAGAGAGGAAAAACAGAACAAAGAAACCACCAGAAAATAGGGAAAACAAAGGTAATAGTAAATCCTTACTAACCCATAATTACTTTAAATATAAATTAATTGAATTTTTATTAAAATACAACATGAAATGATATACTGCCTACAATGATTTACTTTACTTTTAAGGACACACATAAGCTTAACGTGGAGGAATGGAAAGATATTTCCCATGCAAATGGTAACCAAAAGACAGTAGTGTGGCTATACTTATATCAGAGAAAACATAGTTTAGCAAAAATTGTCAAAAAAGACAAGAAGGTCACTATATAATGATAAAAGAATCATCAAGAGAATATAAAAATTGTAATAGACTTGCACCTGAATTCCAAACATCTAAATATATAAAAGAAATGTTAACAAAACTGAAGGGAGAAATAGACAGTGACTTAGTAGTAGGAAGGAAACAAAGAAACATTTTACTGGTGGAAAGTGGGACTTAATTAGTGGATGAGAACTCTTAGCTTTATGCATTTTAACTATTTGAATTTTACAAAATTTTATTTACTTGTTTTACTTTAAAATGAAAATTAATACTAAACTATTAAATGTAAAAGCACAATAACATGTAAACTCCATAGATGTAAACCTCTAGAATTGCAAGTTTATTATAAGGTTTTATTTTATTTTTCATTTTTAATATTTTTTGCATTTATTTTATTTTATTTTGGAAAATGTCTTCACTTAAAAATGAAATACAAATGACTGGTCACTAAAGTAAAATTTTGAAAAGGGGATTAAGATAAGAAATTAAAGTGGCCAAGTCAATGGATGGTAATTTTATTACAATATTTTGTATAGAAATTAAAGTGTAGGAATAGAAAATGCAGAAGTGGTGGTAGCAAATGTTTAAAAAATAACTAAATGAGATATTTTTGGAAATTCTAAATTCACCCAATGTTGTACTCTTATTTATTATACTCATAATTTATTGAATCCTATTTATTAAAAATGATTGGGAAAAGACAAAGTACTTATCAAAAACAGTCAATATATAGGGGTCATAAATATGCTATCATATAGGTAGTGATTTTGTCATTGACCATTATGTTGTCAAAATTTTCACTATTTTTTCTAACATTTCTTATACAGTATTAATAAACAGAAAAATAGTGATTTTATTCTTTTGAAGATATACATAAGATATAAAATCTAACACAATTTATAGTAATTATATGGCTTTTTTGTTTGTTTGTTTCAGATATGTAATAATTTGGGTAATTGTCATTGCTTTCCTGGCTATAGGCCTCCATATTGTGAATTCCAGATTGGTTCACCAGGGGGAAGTATTGATGATGGAAATGTTCAGAAATCTGGTGAGTAGAAATTAAAATTAAAAAAAAAATAGATGCTCTTTTATGAAATAATTAAAGAATTATAATGCTGAGTAAAATCTTTCATGATCACCTGAGTAATTAAAAGAGTTATCTTGAATAGTGGCTTTAATTAATTAGTGTTACACAATATTTGTAATGAGATTTTCTCAGATACTTACTTTTCATCAACTTAGTTAAATACGTTAGAAGACTATCCTCAGGTTTAAATAAGTGTCAAAGCAAGAAATAAGATGTGAACTTAATGAGTAAGTATTATATGTGCTTTGACTGCTCCACCAATAAACTGTCCCTCTTCTCTCTCTTCTTGTGCCTCCATATTCCCTGATACACAACAATACTTAAATTATGCCAGTTAATAAGCCTACAATGGCCTCTAAGTGCACAAGGGGAAGGAAAAGTCACATGTCTTTGAATTTAAATCAAAAGCTCCAGATGATTAACCTTAGTAAAGAAGGCATTTTGAAAGCCAAGATAGGCCAAAGCTAGGCCTCTAGCACCAGTTACCTAAGTTAAGCATGCAAAGTTTTTGAAGAAAATTAAAAGTGCTAATCCATAAACATACAAATAATAAAAAAGCAAAATAGCCTTACTGCTGATATGGAGAAAGTTTTAGTAGTCTGGATAGAAGATCAAACCAGACAGAACATTCCTTTAAGTCAAAGCCCAAACCAGAATAGGGCCCTAATTCTCAAGTCTATAAATGCCAAGAGAGGTGAGGAAACTGAAGAAGAAAAGTTTGAGGGTAGCAGAGGTTGATGTTTAAGGAAAGAAGCCATCTCCATAATATAAAAGTGCAAAGTGAAACAGCAAGTGCTGATGTAGAAATTGCAGCAAGTTAGCCAGAAGATCTAGCTAAGATAACTAATAAATGTGACTACACTAAACAATCTATTTTCAATGTAAACAAAACAGTCTTCTATTGAAAGAAAATGCCGCCTATTAATTTCATAGCTAGAGAGGAAAAGTCAATGCCTGGCTTCAAAGCTTCAAAGGGCAGTCTGAGTCTCTGCTGTTGGGGGCTTATGCAGTTGGTGACTGAGTTGAAGTCAAAGCTCATTTACCATTCTTAAAATCCAAAAACCTTAAGAATTATGCTAAATCTACTCTGCATGTATGTCCTGTATAAATGGAACAGAAAACTGGGTGACAGCATATCTGTTTACAACATGTTTTACTGAATATTTTAAACACACTGTTGAAGCCTGCTGCTGAGAAAAATAGATGTTTTTCAAAATAACATTGCTCATTGACAATGCATCTGGTCCCCTAAGAGCTCTGATGGAGATGTACAATAAAATTAATGTTGTTTTTATGCCTTGCCTGCTAACAAAACATTCATTCTAAAGCCCACAGATGAAGGAGTAATTTTAACTTTCAAGTCCTATTACTTAGGAAATGCATTTCATAAATCTATGGCAGCCATAGATAGTGATTCCTCTGATAGATCTGGGCAAAGGAAATTGAAAATTTTCTGGAAAGGATTCACCATTTTAAAGGCAATTAAGAGCATTTGTGATTCATGGGGAGAGGTCAAAATATCAACATTAACAGGAGTTTGGAACAAGTTGATTCCAACCCTTATGGATGACTTCTGAATCACTGCAATCTCATCATAAAACTAACAGATGAGGAGTTGCTTCTTATGGATGAGCAAAGAAAATGGTTTCTTGAGATAGAATCTATTCCTGGTGAAGGTACTGTGAAGATTGTTGAAATGACAGCAAAAGATTTAGATTACATAAACTTGGTTCATAAAGCAGGGTTTCCATTTTTAAAAGAGGTAGACTATAGGTAAAAATGCTATCAAACAGCATCACATGCTATAAAGAAATCATGAAAGGAAGAGCCAATCAATGCAACAAATTTCATTGTTGTCTTATTTTAACAAAATGCCACAACCATCCTAGCCTTCAACAACCACCACCCTGATCAGTCAGCAGCCATCAATGTTGAGGCAAAACTCTCCACCTGCAAAAATATTATGACTCGCTGAAAGCTCAGATGATGCTTAACACTTTTTAGCAATAATATATTTTTACATTAAGGTATTTGCAATGTTTTTGTAATGATAATGCATACTTAATAGACTACAATATACTGCAAACATAACTTTTATATACACTGGGAAACAGGAAGATTAACTTGCTTTATTGTGATATTTGCTTTATTGTGGTGGTATGGAACTGAACCTGCAATATCTTTTGAGGAATGCCTGTATTGTAATTCCAGAGTAAACACTAGGAAAACAATTCAAAATTTTTAGAAAAAAATAAAAGAATTAAAATTCCACCAATTAATAAAATGAAGCCTAAATAGAGGGAAAAGAACATTAGACAAATAGAATAGCTAAATAAATATAAATCCAATAATAATAATTTAAATATCTATCAAGTAAACATTCAATTTAAAAGCAATTGCTCAGGCTTTCCAAGATAGTGGTATAGGAATACCCAGTACTCAACTGGTAAGCATCCTTCACCCCATACACTCTCCAGCTGCCTTGCTAAAGTGAGTGGGTATACACAATCCACACAGGAGGCACGACTTGATCTCCTAGCCTGGTGGCCAAGAGTGTTGGCATTCCAGAACTCCATGGGGCTATAACAATCAGAAAGAGTTTTTGGCAGACCACCATCACTATAAGGATAGTGCACAAAGAGCAGACTGAAACACAACCCCAGTCTTCCTATGAAGAGGCCTATTTAGTTAGCCTGGAGGTTAGGCCTGAGGGACAGTCTTCAAGTTTTCCACAAATATAGAAACTACATTTTTTACAATGTATTTTAAAAAAATATTAAAAAAGACAAACCTTTAACTATACTAACTCAAGAAAAGAGAAAGAAATCAAATAAAATCAGAAATGAAAGAGGAGATGTTACAACAGATACCACAGAGCAGCAAAATTTATTTATTTAGTATTTAATTAATTAATTTTCATGTGGTTATCCAGTTTTCCTCTAAACGATATTTTGAGGAGACTATCCTTTCCCCATTGAGTAGTTTTGGGTCTCTTGTCAAATATTACTTGACCATATATGCAGGGGTTTATTTCTGGGCTCTCAATTCTGCTCCATTGTTCTACATGTCTATTTTTATGCCAGTACTATACTGTTTTGATTACTATAGCTTTGTAGTATAGTTTGAAATCAGAAAGTGTGATGCCTCCAGCTTTTGGTCTTCTTTTTCTGGGTCAATTTGGCTCTTCAGGGTCTTCTGCAACTTCAAACAAACTTTAATTGTTTTTTCTATTTCTGTGGAAATTTGGTAGGGATTTCATTAAACCTATGGATGACTTTGAGTAGTATGGACATTTTAACAAAATTTTAATTCTTTCAATCCATGAACATGGGATACATTTCCATTTGTTTGCCTCTTCTTCAATTTCTTTCATTAAAATTTTGTCATGTTCAGTGTACAGATGGTTCACCTCATTGGTTAAATTTATTCCTAAATATTTTAATTTTTTTGATGTTACTGTGAAAAGAATTGTTTTTTTCGTTTTTTGTTGCTGTTGTTTTTTGCCCTCAGATGTTTTATCATACATGTAAGAAACACAACTATTTTCTAGATGTTCATTTGGTATCTTGCAACTTCATTGAATTTGTTGGGTAGATACAATTTTTTGGTAGTGTCTTTAGTATTTTCTATACATAGGATCGTATTATCTGCAAAGATAATTTTTCTTCTTCCTTACTGATCTGGGTAATATTTATATCTTTATCTTGCTTGATTACTATAAATAGGAATCCCAATACTATGTTGAACAAAAGCTATCTTATTTTTCATCTCAAATGAAAATCTTTCAAAATTTTACCATTGAGTACAAATATTAGCTGTGGACTTGTATATGGCCTTTATTATGATGCGGTATCATAATAAATTTGTTAAGAGTTTTTATCATGAAAAGATGTTATATTTTGTTAAGTGCTTTTTGTGCATTTATTGAGATGATCATATGATTCGTATCTTTTTATCTTTCATTCGATTTATGTGGTTTTTCACATTTATTGATTTATATATGTTTAATCATCTCAGAGATAAATCCTACTTTCTCATGATGAATTATCTTTTTGATGTGTTCTTGAATTTGGTTTGGTAATATTTTGTTAAAAATTTTTGCATCTAACCAAATGGAAGGCCATTTGTTAAACCCTAATTAAAATTTGACTGAGAGAGAAATTAAATTGTATTAGGACATTAAGATTTTAGAGTATCTCTATTACTACAGCTATTATATTAACAAATATTAACTCAAATATAACACTGCATGTTAACTATACTGGATATAAAATTGAAAAAAAAAAGAATTTTTGCATCTATATTTATAACAGATATTTGTCTGTAATTTTCCTTTCTTGTGGTATCCTTATCTGATTTTGGTATCAGGGTAATGCTGTTCTTGCAGATGAGTTTGAGAGTGTCTTCTCTTCAATTTTTGAAAGTGCTTGAGAAAGATTGCTGTTAATCTTTCTTTAAATATTTGTTAACATTCACCAAAAACCATCTGGCTTGGGGATTTTCTGTTTTGGGAGTTTTTGATTACTGATTCATCTCCATACTCTTATTGGTCTGTTCAGATTTTCTACTTTTCATGTTTCATTCTTGATAGATTATATATTTATAGGAATTTATCCATTTCATCTAGGTTATCCAGTTTGTTTGGCTAAAATTATTCATAGTAGTCTCTCATGATTCTTTGCATTTCTGTGGTATGTGTTGTAATGTCTACTCTTTCATTTCTGATTTTATTTGATTTCTTTCTCTTTTCTTGAGTTAGCATAGTTAAAGGTTTGTCTTTTTTAATATTTTTTAAAAATCAGGTCTTAGCTTTATTGATTTTTTTTCTGTTGTGTTTCTAGTCTCTATTTCATTTACTTTTGCTTTGATGTTGGTTATTTCCTTCCTTCTAACTTTGACCTTAGTTTTTTTTCCCTAGTTCCATGAGGTATAAAATTAGGTAATTTATTTCCATCTTTCCTTCTTTTATTAATTTCTAGTTTCATACTATTGTGATTGGAAAAGATACTTGGTATGATTAAGGAACTTTTGTTCACTGTTGGTTGGAATGTAAATTCGTACAGCCACTGGGGGAAACAGTATGGAAGTTCCTCAAAAATTTAAAAATAAGAGTACCATAGGATCCAATAATTCCACTACTGGGTATTTACCCAAAGAAAATGAAAACAATAATTTAAAAAGAAGTATGCACCCCTATGTTTATTTCAACATTATTTACAACAGTCAAGATAATGGAAGCCCCAAAGTGTCCATCTATAGACAAATGTGGCATACACACACACACACACACACACACACACACACACACACACATATACACATATATACATACAGACAATGGACTATTACAAAAGCCATAAAAAAGAATGAAATCTTGCCATTTGCAATGACACAGATGGAGCTACAGAGTATTATGTTAAGTGAAATAAGTCAGTCAGAGAAAGACAAATACCATATGATTTCACTCATATGTGGAATTTAAGAAACAAAACAAATGGGTAAAGGGTCAGGGGGAAGAGAGGAGGAGGCAAACCAAGAAACAGACTCTTAACTATGGAGAACAAACTGATGGTCACTAGAGGGGAGATTTGTGGGGGGATGGGTAAAATAGGTGATGGGAATTAAGGAGTGTACTTGCTGAGATGAGCATTATGGAAGTGTTGAATCACTATATTGTACAAATGAAACTAAATATTACACTGTATGTTAACTAATTGTAATTTAAATAAAAACTTTAGTAAAAGACAAATCGATAAGGATGATTTTATTCTTCTTAAACTTGCTAAGACATGTTTTATGACCTATCATGTGATCTACCCTGAAGAATATGTGCACTAGAAGAGAATATGTATTCTGTTGCTTTTGGATAGAAGTTTCTGTATGTGTCTGTTAGGTCCCTTTATTCTACAGTATGATTCAGGTCAGTTTCCTTGTTAATTATCTGAAGGATCTATTCATTGCTAAAAGAAGAGTATTGTGGTCCTCTACTATTATTATATTGTTTTCTATTTCTCCCTTCAGACCTGTTACTATTTGCTTAATATATTCAGGTGTTCTGATGTTGGGTATATACATAAATATTTATAATTGCCATATCTTCTTGATTAATTGATCCCTTAGCATTATATAATAACTTTCTATGTTTCTTGCTACTGTTTTTGGCTTAAAGTCTACTTTGTCTGATTTCAGTATAGCTACTTCTGCTCTCTTTTAGTTGCCACTTGCATGGAATATATTTTGCCATCTCCTTACTTTGAACCTATGTGTGTCATTGAAGCTGAAGTGAGTTTTTTGTAGGCAGCATATAGTTGAGTCTTATTTTTTATCCATTCAGCCACTCTATGCCTTTTATTTATTTATTATTTTTAAAGATTTATTTATTTGAGAGAGAGAGAATGCATGTGAGCAGGGGGGAGGGGAAAAAGGAGAGGGAAAGAATCTCAAGTAAACTCCCCACTGAGTGCAGAGTCTGACGTGGGATTCAATCTCATGACCCTGAGATCACAACCTGAATGGAAATCAAGAGTCAGACACTTAACCGACTAAACCACCCAAGTGCCCCTCTCTATGTCTTTAAATTGGCCTATCCATTAACACTAAGAATAAGTATTGATAAATAAGGACTTCCTAATGTCATCTTATTGTTTTCTGGCTGTTTTACAGTTCCATTTTTCTTTTATTCCTTTTTTGATGCCTTCCTTTATATATTGATGATTTTCTTCTCTTTATTTTTTCTGTTTCTATTGTAGATTTTTTCTTCGTGGTTCTTATGAGATTTACACTATAAAACATAAAACATAAAGTAAAAACATCATAAAACAAATAAAATATATATTATTCTGATAACAGTTCAATCTTGATCATATACAAAACCAATATTCTTTTATTCCCCTTTTTATGTTTTTGGTGTCAAAATTTATATTTTTTATTGTGTATCCATTAAAAATTGGTGAAACTATAACTGTTTTTAATGCTTTCTGTCCTTTAACCTTTATTCTAGAGTTAACTAGTTAGCACATTATTAGGGTATTTTGAATCTGACTACATACTTATCTTTGCCAATGTGTATTTTCATATGTTTATATGTTACTAATTAGCATTCATTTGTTTCAGCTTGAAGAAAACCTTTCAGCATTTCTTATAAGGCAGGTTTAGTGTTGATAAATTTCCTCAGCTTTTGTTTATTAAGGGAAAATCTTCATCACACCTTCAATTCACAAGGACAACTTTGCTGGTTAAAGTATTCTTAGTTGGCAGTTTCTTACTTTTAGTATTTTCAATATGTCATCCCATTCTCTCCTGGCCTGTGAGGTATCTGCTGAGAAACCCACTGATAGCCTTATGGGGATTTTCTTATCTGAGGGAGATTTTTTTCTCTTGCCTTTAAAATTCTTTCTCTTTGGTTTTAGAGAGTTTTGTTATTAATTGTCTTGGAGAAGAACATTTTGGATTGAAATTTTGAGGTGACCTATTTGCTTTATGAACGTGGATGTCCAAATCTCTCCCCAAGTTTGGGAATTTCTCAGCCATTATTTCTTCAAATAAGCTTTCAATTCCTTTCTCCCCCTCTTCTTCTTCCAGTAATCCAATGTGTACATTATGTATTTTCATGTTGTTCCATAACTTCCACAGGCTTTCTTGATTCTTCCTTCTTTTTTTCTTTTTGCACTTCTGATCAAATAATTTCAACTGATCTTTCTTCTAGATCACTCTTTCTTTTTTCAGCTTGTTCAGGTTTGCTGTTGAAGCTCTCTATATTGAATTATTTACTCTAGTAATTATATACTTCAGCTGTGCCCATTTCTAGTTTTTTTCTTGTTGAGCTTCTCATTTTGTTCTTATATTTATTCCTGGTATCATTAAATTGTTTATCTGTATTCTCTTATAGCTCTCTGAGTATCTGTAGAACAGCTACTTTAAATTCTTTGTTGAGCAATTACTCGATCACCACTGCTTGTGGGACAATTATTGGAGGTTTACTATATTCCTTTTATGGAGACATTTCTTGATTCTTCAGGATCCCTGCAGCCTTGCATAGGTGTCTATACATTTGAAGATGTGGTCATCTCTTCCACACTTTATGGAATAATTTTAAAAAGGGAAGCCTTTCACATGTGAATGGAGCACACTTGATCATGCTGTGATCCTGGGTCTAGTGATGCAAAGTACTAAGTGCACCAGCACACAGTGGCACAGGGTCCAGGGAGATGTAATGTCTTTTTGGCTCAGACCACTGGGGTCTACCTTATCAACACTTGTATGGTCCTTGTGAGCACCCTATGGGGTCTATAGTTGCTGCAAGGGTTGTTTGGGTCCTAAGTGGCACTTCAAGGACCAATAGCTAGGGGCAAGTTTAAGCAGTGTTGGTGGCTAGACCAAGTGATGTGCACACATTTAACTGTAGGGCCCAGCCTCAAGTGCCTATGTAATGGCAGAGATCAGTTGGAGACACACATGTGATCAGGCCAAGGGTAGGTAACAAGGGCCAGTGACAACTATGGGCTCATGGGAAGTTGTAGTGGCTCCGGGTGTGTTTGCTCTCATGGCTTCACACTCTGCCTCCAGGTATGCATACTTCAGTGGAGGCAGTGATGGACCTTTGGCTAAGAGGCATACAGGTGCACAGCTGGAGGGGCTATCTTCAGGTGCACTGATAAAGTATTT
The DNA here is from genome assembly GCF_003265705.2 of Callorhinus ursinus. Lineage (NCBI taxonomy): Eukaryota > Metazoa > Chordata > Mammalia > Carnivora > Otariidae > Callorhinus > Callorhinus ursinus. Next base: position 36,675,591 of record NW_027397079.1, on the reverse strand, counting down.
GTATTTAGAATATACAAACATTTATATTAAGGATACATAAAGAATCCCTGAAACAATAAAATGCAAACAACCCTACAAAAAATAGACAAAATACTTGAATTGAAACTTCAACAAAGAGGATATATAGATGACAAATAAGCACATGTAAAAAGGCCCAGTGTCATTTTAAATGGGAAAATACAAATTAAATTCAAAATTAGATACCATTACATCTCTACAAAAATTGGTTACATTTAAAAAGCTAACTATGGTTTGAAGATAGTGTCCCATATACTGCTGTTGTAATGTAAAATTGCACAGCTTCACAGTTTCTTAAGAAGGTAAGCATTCACCTACCATATAATCTAGTCATTTCACCTTTACCCAAGAAATAGAATGCTTATGCAAATACAAAGCTTTGTATATAAATGTTTATAACAGCTTTATTTATAGTAGATAAAATCTGGAAATAACCCCAATATAAATCAACAGGTGATTGATAAACAAGTATTGTATATCCAAACAATAGATTACGATTGAACGATAAAAAGGAATGAGCTCGTTACAAGTACCAGTGTGGATGAATTTCAACAGTACCTTATGTGAAAAAGAAAGGCAAGATTAAAAAGAATACTATCTAATTTTATATTAAATTGTAGAACATGCAAATTAATTTATAGTGAGGGAATGCAGATCAGTGGCTGCATATGTGGGGGAGTGGTAGATTGATAAGATTATAAAGGAGCAAGAGGAAACTTTAGTGGATAATGGATATATTCATTATTTTGATAGAGGTGATGATTTCATGGGTGTATACACATAACAAAACCTATCAAATCATAAATTTTAAATATGTGTATTATTATATGTCGGAAATACCTCCAAGATGTTAAAGTAACAAAATTTAAATGATAAGTGAGGCTATTCATGCTATTTTTTTGTCAAATCTCAGGCACTAGTTAAACCCATTTTATTTACTTACCAAATAAAAAATTGTAAGACTTTTACACTAAATGGAGAAAAGCCACAGATGTCAAAAAAAAAATCTTTAAAATGTTTGTCTAAGTGGGGTATATATTTATCAATATATATTTATCAAATCTTATCCATATGTACAGCTAAAATGTTTGCATTTTATTGTATATAAAGAATATAATTTAAAAAATAAATACCATATATATGATATATCCAAGACTCCTATCCACTGCTAATGGAAATATAACTGTTATAACCATTTAGGAAAATCATTGTAAAATTTACTAATGCTTAAAATAGGTATATGCTATGAGTAAGCATTACTACTCCAAGGGCATATATCTGTTGAGAAGTATGTGTACATATGTTGACTAAAAGACATTTAGTAGAATATTCATAACAGCACTATTCATTATACTCATAATTCCAAATTACTTGAATACCCATAAGGAATAGAATGCATTAATGGCTGTTATTTCTATGCAAAGATATAGCATACAGTGGTCTGAATGAACATTTTACAACTATAAACAACAATGTGCGTAAATTCCCAAATTAGGTAATAAAGAGAGAAAAAACAGAAAAAAAGTATATCCAATATAATTCTATTTACATAAGGTTTAAAATCTGTAAACAAATTGATTCATGGTCTTAGAGACCAAAGTAGTAATTATCTTTGCGAAGGATAACAATTGGAAGAAATCAGGTTGGGAGTTCTGAGGTACTGGCAATATTATGCCTCCTGGATTTGGTGTTGGTTACATGAATGTGTTTAATTTAGAAAATTCTTAGAGCTGTATAATTATGGCATACATCCATTTCTGTTTACATGCTATACTTCAGCAAAAATTCACTAAATAAACATAATAGAAGAAATCAAGATATTTGTAAACTTTGAAAAGAAATGATTTAAAATAGCCTAAGGATTCTCTTGGATTCTGGCAGGATCTGTTTTGAGATCTGAAGAGTTTTTGCTAATTCATTGCTAATATATTTATATATTGTGTACTTTTCTGAATCATGTAATGCTTTAATTTTTAAGTATAAGAAATAACAGAAGATGTTTGTCTTTCTCTGACCATCTTATTTCATTTAACATTATAGTCTCTAGTTCCATCCATATCATTGCAAATGGTAAGATTTCATTCCTTTTATGGCTGAATAATATCCCATTGCAAATATACCACATCTTTTTTTCTCTTTTTCATAGATACAAGAATAGATATAGATATGAATTTCATTTAGATGCATAAAACATGAGTCATTTAAAGATGATTTCCTTCAAGAAAAGAAACTGTGACTTGGCAAGGGTGGGGGAAGGGAGTTTTCACAGAATATTCCTTTCTAAATTTTTAACTTAAATCCTATTAATGTGTTACTTTTAAAAAACATTGATGTCATAAATATGCTGACTATAGCAAGCAGTACTCAAAACATTTATAGTTACCATAATTAAACAAATATGCATAAAAGACAAATAAGAAATGTGACAAAAGTTCCATTGTTGTTAGGGGTTATGAGCTTAAATGTCCTTTTATTTTCCCCTGTAAGATTTGGCAATATATTAAAATTTCAATTATTTATATATATAAAAAGATTAAAGTGAAAGAAATATAAGTTTATTAAATATTTAGTGAAGAAAATATCTACTGATTTCTATGTTTTATTTCTAGATATAATTTTTATTAAAGAAGACTACAATGCACAGCAGAACAACTGGCTTATTCTGAGTTTCTACATTGTTCTGCCCTTTATCATAATATTCACTATTATGATCATGAAACGAAATGAAATGAGAAAATCATGCAACAGAGAGAATGCAGAACATGAAGGGTAAATATGACTTTGCAAATAATTTATGATCTTAAATTGTACTGCTTATTGAATAAATTCATAGTTTTATATGCTTAGTGATATTCATTCCTAAGTATTTGCACTATTTTTAACCTAGTGTAAATGGCATTTTTATAATTTTGTTTTCCAATAGATTGTTGCTAGCATATTGCAGTAAATCAAAATTTTGGCTGTTCTAGAATTGTTTTCCTCACAAATATTTATAGTGTTTAGATGTTGTATTAAAACTTTCACTAATTCCTTGACCCTCACAATGTTCCTCTCTAGTCATTTCAAACACTATGAAAAAAGTCTCTTCAGAATTCTTTGAAATTAGATACTGTTTCTTATAAATTTCTACATGCCATTTTTTCAATTTCTATTTAAATTCAATTTAATTAACATACAGTGTATTTTTAGTTTCAGAGGGAGAGTTTAGTGATTCATCATTTACATAAAACACCCGGTGCTCATTCCATCAAGTGCCCTCCTTAATGCCCTTCACCTGGTTACCCAGTCCCCCGACCCACCTCTCCTTCAGCCAACCCTCAGTTTGTTTCTTATAGTTAAGAGTCTCTTATGGTTTGTCTCCCTGTTTTTGTCTTATTTCATTTTTCCTTCCTTTCTCCAATATTCCTCTGTTTTGTTTCTTAAATTCCACATATGAGTGAAATCATATGGTATTTGTCTTTCTCTGACTGACTTATTTCTTTTAGCATAATACCCTCTAGTCCCATCCATGTCATTGCAAATGGCAAAATTTCATTATTTTTGATGGCTGAGTAATATTCCTGTGTGTGTGTGTGTGTGTGTGTGTGTGTGTGTGTGTGTGTGTGT
>NW_027397079.1:36609942-36671957 GCF_003265705.2 Callorhinus ursinus | reverse complement strand
TGTGTGTGTGTGTGTGTGTGTGTGTGTGTGTGTGTGTGTGTGTGTACCTCATCTTGCTCAACATCATGGCATCAGGGAAATACAAATCAAAACTACATGCTATTCTTACATTTGTTATTTTCTTCTGGTGACCGGTTAACTCATTGAAAACAAAAAACCCTCATATAAGTCCTTAAACATAACATCACAAATGATGATTTTAGCTTCAAAGTAATGTTTTTGTTGAAGGATATATTACTGGTCTATTTTATGAAGAAATTTTTATCTGTACACACCTTACATGTATATTGTTCAGGGGTGATGGATCATATTCACTAAAAGAGAAAGCAACTTAATTGGCCTATCATGAAACTCTGCAGAGAAAAAAAGAAAGAATTCAAAGGTAATGATATTGAGGGGTAATGATATTGAGGGGATCTGAGTAATGTGCATGCTCAATGCATCTCCACAATCCAAAAATTTCGACTGCCCCAGACTCAATAAATATCCCTTTATAAACAGTTTTAGTAGGCCTGGGATATATATCTTTAGATCTTTCATCTTGTGTATTCTATAAGTTATATATACTTGGAACCATTGAAAACATGATTTTTAACCAGTCGGAAATAAAAGTATTTCACCTTATAGATATATATTCATTTTTGTCATGTATTACCTTCTTAATTTTATAAAGGACTTCGAAGTTCAACTAACTTTGGGATATCTAGCATAGAACCATCTGTCCTGGAATCATCAGGTATTCCTTTAGGAGGGCAACCTAGGCTTGATCCTTAGAGAGTCCTATTTCCAGAGTTGTCTTAATCAATTTCTTGATATCTTATGCTACAGGTAAGAAAATCTTGACTCTGGAATACAGTCACCTCAACCTTGAGTAGAATAGTGAAAGTAAGAGAGTTGACTTATCTGGTTTTCTATTTTTGTTTATTTTCTTCATTAGTTTTCCAAAGTAATTTTTATCCATTTTTTGTTATATTTTGGATGTCCTCTGCAAGAATGCTCTTTCGGTCCTTGCTCTCCATGACACACTCGGTCTTTGATTTGAGTGAACTTATGCAAAATTAATAGATAAAATATTGGATCTTCATACAAAATATGGTAATCTGGATCACTTGTCATTCTGTTCTTCATAAAAATAGTCATTGAAATGAATAAAATAACAAACTAATAAAATGTTATATTAAGTTAAACCCTGATAAAAACTAGAAGCCAGCATAGTGGTTATCAAAAAATGAGGAAAGCTCCAGCAAGGCTGGCAAAGTTGAGGAAGAATACTAGGAATAGCCTTAGTATTTCTGGACACTTCAAACAACGTGTAAACTGTGCTAGGAGGCCAATTCAAACCCAAATCTAAGACCAAGATTTCACAAGAGGGGTTCAATTTTACTGTATGTGAAATAGGAAATGATGATTGTGTCCAATATTGTGTTTCTTATATTTTTTTTAATTACCAGTGAGGCTGCAAATCTTTATTTTCTTCTGGGCCATACTGTTTTTTTTTTTATACAGAAATTACTTTTCATATCATTTGAGCTCTTCTCCCTGTTTGTTTATATTTTATCTTTTACAGAAGTTTTATACACACACATACACATATAGTTTACTAATGCTTTTTAAAAAAGATTTTATTTATTTGAGAGAGAGCATGAGTGGGGTGAGGGGCAGAAAGAGAAGCAGACTCCCTGCCGAGCAGGGAGTCCGACGCAGGACTCCATCCCTAGACTCTGGGGTCATGATCTGAGCTGAAGGAAGGTGCCTAACTGACTGAGCCATCCAGGCACCCCTACTAATGCTTTTTTATTTATACATGAATATTCTTTCTGGATTCTTATTGAATTTATAAAGTAATTAGAGAATTGATAGCTTTGAGTATTGTGTATGTCTATCTTGGAACATGTAAAACAGGAATAAGTTCAAAAAATATCAAATGATTTTTCATCTCATAAACGGATAATTGTTGGCTTGCATTGATACATTAAATATGTGTGTGAACTATTAAAAACATACAAGAAATACACAACACAGTATGTGCAATTTTAAAAAAACATCAAAGTGAACACTTGTGTCTCCTCCAACAAATTAAGATGTAAGATATCACCAGTAACACTATCCAGTTCTGGGATCTCTTTCTAGGAAGAGTTTTAATTATTATTTTGATAATAATTGTTGTAAAATTATTATTTTGATAATAATTGTTGTAAAAAAATAATTGTTGATAAAAACTGTTGTAATCTATTCATATTTTATGTTCTTTCTTGAGTCAGCTTTGGAAATTTGTGTCTTCTAGGAATATTATTTCATCAAAATATAATATTTTGTTACATAAAATTGTTCATAGTATATTTTCTTGCAATTTCTGTAGGACAGTAGTGAACTCTTGCATTTTATTTCTGATTTTGTGTCTAATCTCTTTTCTTTTCTTAAATTTAGTTAAAGCTTTCTTAATTTTTACGCTCACCAATGCCTCTGCACTGTTTTTGGTAGAGTTATCAAAACTCTTAGTTGTCAAAATTGACCAGCATTTTTGAACATTTCACTTGTTTTGTCAGTAATATTTCACTCTGTTGACCATTCTCTGCTTTCCTGAAATTCTTTTCTTCATTACAAGGCAGGTCTATTAAAAACAGGTTCCCTCAGTTCTTATTTTCAGTTTCTTGGGTTTTTACTTGTAGTTAGTGGGAGTGATTAAGTGACAGCTTCATTACATGCCAGACTAAAAACTGAAAGTTTGTATATACTGTTTTTTATAGTCACCTACAAATCTGTCTTTAACTCATGCTCTTTGCCTCTTTATATGGATTAGAATTACTACCTTATGTAATTTGCTTCAGGCTGAAAAATTGCTTCTATTATTTCTATTAAGGAATGTCTACTGGTAATAAATTCTCCCAAGAAGAGAAAATCTCTCTCCTAGATTTTTTTTAAATCTGTGAATATCTTTATTTGACTATCATCATGGAAACATAGTCTTGCTGGATATAAGATTCTTAGTTGACAGATTTCTTTCATTCACTATTTTCATACACCATCAAATTGTTTTTCTGTTTCCATTGTTTCTGATGAGAAGATGATAGTCTTAATGAAATTTCATTGTAGGTGATAGTTTATTCTTACTACTTTTAAGATTATTTTTATGTCCATCTTTCAAAATTTTAACTATCATGTGTCTAGGTATGAATCTCTGTGTCTATCCTACTTGGAATTCATTGAACTTCTTTGATGTTGAATGTCTTTCATCATATTTGGGAAATTATCAGCCATTAATATTCAGATATGTACTTTTTTCTCCCATGTCTCCCTATTCTTTTTAGAATCCATTAGCTATATGCCAGGGCGCTTCATGGTGTCTACGTTTATGTAAAGCTCTTCTCATTTTTTTTAATTTTTCCTCTTTTTCTTCTAAATATTTATCAGTATGGATCTGTGTTCAAGTTAGCTAAATCATCTAAAACTCAAATCTACTGCTGAGCCTTTCTTTTGACTTTTTCATTTTAGTTATTGTACTTTCAACTCCATAATTTCCATTTGTTTATTTTTTTTAATTTCAATATTTTTTGTTTTCCTTTTATAAATTGAGATATGACTGATATACAGTATTATATAGTTTTAGATGTACAACATAATTATTATATATATATGTTGCAAAATGATCACCATAATTTTAGTTAATATGCATCATACAGACACACAAAATTAATTTTTTTCTTGTGATGAGAACTTTTAAGATCTAGTTTCTTTGGAACTTTAAAATATGCCATACAGTATTATTAACTACGGTCACTATATTGTACATTACATCTCCATGATGTATTTATTTATAACTGGAAGTTTGAACCTTTTGACCACTTTCTCTTTTGTTGCCCAGTCCCCAACCTCAACCTCTGGCAATGGCAAAATTTTCTTTGTTTCTATGAGCTGGTTACTTTTTGTTGTTGTAGACATTTATTTTACTTAGATTCCACATTTTCCTTCATATAAATACCCAGAAGTAAGATCGTTGGATCATATGGTAGTTTAACTTTTTAATTTTTTGAGAAATGGCCGTACTGTTTTCCATAAACGCAGCACCAACTTACATTCCCACTAACAGTGTAATTGCTTCCCTTTGTTCCTCATCCTTGCCAATAGTTGTTATTTGTTGTCCTCTCGATAATATCAATTCTAAAGTTTCATTGTAGTTTTGATTTGCATATCCCAGATGATTAATAATGTTGAGCAACGTTTCATATATCTGTTGGCCATCCATATGGCTTATTTGGAAAAAATTTTTATTCAGATTTTGTGTACGTTTTTCCAATTAAATTGTTTCTTGTTTTTCACTCTTGAGTCATATTAGTTCTTTTTATATTTGGAACATTAACCCCTTCTCAGATATATGAATTGCATCCCATTCAGTAGGCTGCCTTTTCAAGTTGTTGATGGTTTTCTTTGCTGTTTAGAAGTTATTTAGTTGGGGGGGGGGGCAGAGCAAGATGGTGGAGGAGTAGGAGACCTGGATTTCATCTGGTCTCAGGAATTCAGCTGGATAGGGATCAAACCATTCTGAACACCTACGAACTCAACAGGAGATGGAAGAAAAGAGTAGCAACAACTCCCTGAACAGAAAAGCGACCACTTTCTAGAAGGTAGGATGTGCGGAGAAGTGAATGTGAGGCGATATTAGGGAGGATAGACAGCAGGGGAAGGGGACTCCGTCGGCCACTTCTGGCAAGTGAAAGAGCAGTGGAGCACAAAATTGGAATATTTAGAAGTCGGCTCCGCTGAGGGATGTCACTCCAGTGGCTAAGCAGGGGATTGGAACCCTCATGGGACAGTGTGGTCTCAGGACCCTTGGGGTCACAGAAAGACTGGGGGTGACTGAGTGCTGCAGAGCTCCCAGATATTGGAATGGGGAGGCCGGCTACAGAGACAGAGCCAAGGAATGGGATCTTAGCTTGGGGTTGCCATAAACTGTAATCAATGACACAGTCAGGCCACTGCTCCACCAGCAGGGACCCAACAAGCGGCAGATCTGAGGAGACTCCCCTTCTTCCCCTGGGAGGAGCGGCAGGGATCTGCTGGGTTTGGAGACTCTACACTGAGTCGGGTGCCAGAGATAGAAGCGCTCAATCACAGGCTGGGTGAGCACAGAGTGTGGCTGGAGACTGGGGAGATGGGAGTGATTGATTGCTTTTCTCTGGGGGCTCACTGAGGAGCAGGGCCCCGAGTTCTCGGCTCCTCCGGGGTGGAATTGGGAGGCTGCCATGTTCACTCTCGTCCTCCAAAGCTGTACCAAAAGCTTGCAGGGAACAAAAGCTCCCAAGAAGAACCCGGAGCAGATTACTTAGCCCGACAAGGGCAGGGCAATTCCGCCTCTGACAAAGACATTTGGGAACCATGGCAACAGGCCCCTCCCCCAGAAGATCAGCAAGAACAACCAGCCAAGACCAAGTTCACTGATCAATGAAAACAGCAGAACTCAGGGGAATACTGCACATACAATTCATGGCTTTTTTATCATGATTCTTTAGGCTTTCAAAGTTAATTTTTTTAACTGTCTTTTTTTTTTTAATTTTTCTTTTTCCCATTTTCAACCAACATCTTATCAATCTCTTTTTTAAAAAAACATATTTATTTCTCATTTTTAGAGTCATATTCTATCACTTCATAGTAGTTACCATTATTTTAGGCATATATATATAAGTTGTTCTCTCTATAAAATTTTGAGATGCAGTTTCTTCTAACAGATCAAAATATACCCTAAATCTCTAGTGTATGGCTTTGTTCTAGTCTCCTGCCTGATCACATTCTCTCCCCCCTTTTTTTCCCTTCCTTCCTTTCTTTTTTTTAATTCTATTCTTTCTTTTTTCAAACAACTTCTTACCTTATCAATTCATTTTATAAAATTTTTTATAATTTTCACTTTTACAGTCATATTCCATCCCTTCATCATATCAACCCTTATTTTGTACAAATATAAGTCTTTCTTTCTATAAAATTTTGGAAGGCACTTTCTTCTAACAGACCAAAATACACCCAAAATCTAGTGTGTGGCCCTGATCTATGAACCAGCTTGATCATATTTGATCATATTCTGTATTTTTTGTTTTGTTCTGCTTTTGTTTGTTTTTATCTTTTTCTTTTTTTTTTCTCTTTTCTTTCTTTCCCTTTCTTTTCCCCTGCTTTTAGGTCTTTTCTGATTTGTTTAGAGTATATTTTCTGGGGACGTTGTTACCCTGTTAGCATTTTGTTCTCTCATTCATCTATTCTCCCCTGGACAAAATAACAAGACAGAAAAAATCACCTCAATGAAAAAAACAAGAGGCAGTACCGACTGCCAGAGACCTACTCAATATGGGCATTAGTACGATGTCGGACCTAGAGTTCAGAATCATGATTTTAAAGATACTAGCTGGGCTTGAAAAAAGCATGGAAGTTACTAGAGAAACACTTTCCGGAGAAATAAAAGAACTAAAATCCAACCAAGTCAAAATAAAAAGGCTGTTAATGAGGTGCAATCAAAAACGGGGGCACTAACTGCTAGGGTAAATGAGGCAAAAGAAAGAATCAGCGATATAGAAAACCAAATGATGGAAAATAAAGAAGTTGAGAAAAAGAGAGATAAACAACTACTGGATCACAAGGGCAGAATTCAAGAGAAAAGCAATACCATAAGATGAAACAACATTAGAATAATTGGGATCCCAGAAAAGAAGAAAGAGAGAGAGGGGCAGAAGGTGCACTGGAGCAAATTATAATAGAGAACTTCCTTAATGAGGGGAAGGAAACAGGCATCAAAATCCAGGAGGCACAGAGAATCCCTCTCAAAATCAATAAAAATAGGTCAACACCCTGACATCTAATAGTAAAACTTACGAGTCTCAGAGACAAAGAGAAAGTCCTGAAAGCAGCTTGGGAGAAAAGATCAGTAATTTATAATGGTAGAAACATTAGATTGGCAACAGACCTATCCACAGAGACCTGGCAGGCCAGAAAGGACTGGCAGGATATATTCAGAGCACTAAATGAGAAAAATATGCAGCCAAGAATACTCTATCCAGCTAGGCTGTCATTGAAAATAGAAGGAGAGATGAAAAGCTTCCAGGACAAACAAAAACTAAAGGAATTTGCAAACATGAAACCAGCCCTACAAGAAATATTGAAAGGGGTCCTCTAAGCAAAGAGAGAGCCTAAAAGCAACATAGACCAGAAAGGAACACAGACAATATACAGTATATATATATATATATATATATATATATGCAGCCATCAAAAGGAATGAGATCTTGCCATTTGCAACGACATTGATGGAACTGGAGGTTGTTATGCTGATTGAAATAAGTCAACCAGAGAAAGACACATATCATATGACTTCACTGATATGAGTAATTCTTAATCTCAGGAAACAAACTGAGGGTTGCTAGAGTGGTGGTGGGGTGGGAGGGATGCAGTGGCTGGGTGATAGACACTGGGGAGGGTATGTGCTTTGGTGAGTACTGTGAATTGTGCAAGACTGTTGAATCACAGATCTGTACCTCTGAAACAAATAATGCAATATATATTAAAAAAAAAAGAAGATAGCAGGAGGGGAAGAATGAAGGGGGGGAAATCAGAGGGGGAGACAAACCATGAGAGACAATGGACTCTGAAAAACAAACTGAGAGTTCTAGAGGGGAAGGGGTTCGGGGGATGGGTTAGCCTGGTGATGGGTATTAAAGAGGGCACGTTCTGCGTGGAGCACTGGGTGATATACACAGACAATGAATCACGGAACACTACATCAAAAACTAATGATGTAATGTATGGTGATTAACATAACATAATAAAAAAAAAGAAAAAGAAAAAAATCTAAAAAAAAAAAAGAACAAATCATGATCCATAAGGAAATTTTGTATGTGGTCAAAATTAAAGATACCCGATTTGAAAAATACCTTGTTAAGAAGGTAAAAAAACAAGCTTCAGTCTGGTAGAATGTATTTGCAAACCATATACCCAACAAAGATTTTCTATCTATAATATATTTTAAAAGTTCAAAATCAACAGTTGAAAAAGAAATTTGGTTAGCAAAGTGCAAAGACATGAACAAAGACTTGACTGAAGAGTATATACAGATGGCAAGCAAGCACATTAAGTTACTCTTAACATAATTAGTCATTGGAGTAATGCAAATTAAAACCACAATGAGATATCACACTTTTCCCAACAGATTGACTAAGATAAAAAATAGTAATAATAGTAAGTACTGATGAAGATGTAGAAAATTAGATCACTCATACTTTGCTGGAGGAAATACAAAACAGTATAGCTACTATGACATACAATTTGTCAGCCTTATCATGCAACTCAACAATTTCACTCTTGGGTATTTATCCTAGAGAGAACTTTTACATTTATGCAAAAAACTATAAATGAACATCTATAACAATGTTATTTGTAATAGCTAAAAACTAAAAATTATCCAAATAATCTTTTGATGGATGACTAATTTAACAATGGAACATTCATACCATGGGTACTACTCAGGAATAGTAAGAAATTATTAATACATGACACAATTTTGGTGGATCTCAAGGGAATTACAGGAGAGAAAAAACAAAGCTCAAGAGCTACTATATGATGCCACTTATATAAAGTACTTGCATTACAATTATAGAAATAAAGACCAATTAGTAATTGCCAGGGATTAGGAACTGGGAGTAAGGCAGATAGGTGTACTATGTAGGGGTTACATGGTTTTGTGTATGTGTGTGTATGTGTGTGTGTGTGTGTGTGTGTGTGTGTGTGTGGTTGTAGAACAATTCTGTTGATTTTGGTGTCAGACACACTAATCTATACATGTTATAAGATAGAATATATTTATACACATATAAACATGTCAGTGCATGTAAACAATGATGAAATCTAAATTAACTCTGTGGATTATACCAATGTTGATTTCCTGGTTTTGACAATGTAATAAAATCATGCAAGATTTTACCATGAGCAAAAACTAAGTAAAGGGTATACACTTGAAATCTCCCAGTAAAAATTTTTTAAACTTCCTATAGATTTATAATTATTTCAAAAAATTAAGTAAAATTAACTTTTTCCCCAAAAAAGCCTATTAAATGATTCCCAAGAATCTACAAAAGAGGATAAAGAAAATGACAATAATAATATATAGCAAGGTGTTAAATTGAAACCCAACCATATCGAGTCAATAAATTTAAGTAGTCTAAATACTTCAATTAAAAAAAAGCAGAAAATGTAAGATTGGATAAAAATCAAGAGAAATATAGCCTGTCAACAAGAAATCCACTTTCAATCTAAAGAGAGAAATGGGTTAACAGTAAAAGATGTACCATGCTAACACCAACCTAAAGAAAGCTAAAGTGACTATATTTCTATCAGCCAAAGTAGTCTGAAGAAGAAATATTATTTTATACCAAGAGTATAATTTGATCATTTAATCATAATAAAAGTATCAAGTCTTTAAGAGCACATATAATTCCTTCATTTCTGACAGCATTTGCTCTATGTATCTGAAGCTCTGTTATTAGCTGCATAAGAGAAAAAGTCACAAATATCATTAGAAGTTTCAACATCTCTCTCTCAATATAAATAGACTGAAAAACAGTAAGAATAAAACACTAATTAGCAGCATGATCTTTCAGAGGACCTCACTACAACCACAGAAATCACATTTGTTTCAAATACACCTGAAACATTTCACAAGTTAGACCAAATGTGTGTCACAAAAAAGCAACAATAAATTCAAACAGATTCAGATCATGCAAAATATGTACTCTGAACAAATAGAATTATATTTGTTGTCAATAACAGTAAAAAAATCTTAAAACAGTTTGGAAAGCACACATATTTTTAAGTAATTCACTGATCAAAGAAAAAAATCACCAGGGAAATTAGAACATATTTGAACACAAGTTGAAAATAAAAACATATGATAAAATTTTTCAGCTATATATAAAACAGTACTTTGGGGAAAATTTATACTATCAATAATTTATATTAGAAATCTAAGAAAGTTTAAATCAGTTACATAAGCTTCCACACAAAGAAAGTAGAAAAAGAAGAGCAAATTCAACCCCATGTAAAAAGGAAATGAAATTATGAAGTTTAGAAAATAGCAATAACAAAATAGAAAACAGGAAAAAAAATTGATGAAACCAGTGAAACAAACAAAAGAAATGTTTCTTGGGGAAACATAAAAAAAAAATACTAACTGTGTAACCACATGGGTAAGAATGAGAGTAGACAATTACAAATATCTAGAATGAGAGAAGATCCCTCATTACTGATCCTATAGAGAATGAAAAAATACTGAGGAAATATTATAAAAGTGTTAATACTAATAAATCTGACAACCTAAATGAAATGGACAAATTCCTAAAAGACTAAAACTATCAAAGCTTATTCAAAAAGAAATGGGGAGGAGCTAAGATGTTGGAGTACTAATGGGACCCTAGATAGATAAATATCAACTCATTCTGAATACCTGAGAAGTCAAACTGAGGATGGACAGAACAAACTACACAACTAGGAGAGAAGCCACAACATGGAAGGAAGGAGGTGTGGGGGTGTGATTTGGGGGAGAAACAGATAGCAGGTGCTGCCAAGGGGAGGGAACCCTGGTCATGAAGAGAGACTAGAGAGAGAGAAGCACACAGGGGATCACACAAGAAAAACACTTCCCCAAAGCCATGACTGGAAAGAAGAAGGGGGCTGATATTCATGAGTTTTTTAAATCAGCGGGGCTCACAGACTGGAGTTTTAGAGGTCCATGGAAGGAGCCCTGACCGTGTTGCAGTGCTCCTGGAGAAGGAGGGAACAAATGGTGCCATCTGAGGATCCCCTGGGACACGGAGGGAGAGATGGTTCCTCCTTGTTGGAGTGCATCTGGGAGAGGTGCATTTCCTCTCCAGGAACAAAAGAGCTAGTGGGACCTATTACCCTCCCCTGCCCTTCAGCATAGGTGCAGAGACACCTGTTGAGAATGACTAACCTGCACACTGGCTCTTTGCTGCACTTTACTCCAAACTCCACAGCTCTTTGGTGCAACTGCTCTTGTGGGGCAAACCTGTGTCAGTCTCAAAGCAGCAAGATCTACCCCCAGAAGACCAACATGGGCTTGTGCCCCACCAGGACCCTAAAGTTGGGAGTTTTAAAACTCAGCCTGCCTGCCTGGGATAGAACACAGGTGCACTGCACTATCAGGAGGGCAGATGGCCAGGACACACACAGGGTGAAGGCAGGGATCTGAGGGATGTCTGGGACATATGAGGGGAGATTGTTCAGTTTTGGAAAGGCTTCCCATATAGTGGTGGGCACGAACTCCCCTCTCCAGGGACCAGAGAGACAAATAACAACATAAGAAAGATACTATAAATTTGTATCCCTCATGAAAGTGGATGGAAATTTTAACAAAATTTAATGAACTGAATCCAATGTTATATAAAAAGGGATAATATATCATGATCAAATGTGATTTATTCAGGGAATACAAAGTTGTTTTACCTTAATATTCAACCAATAATTTACCATATTAGACTGGATTTTTTAAAAGATCAACTCAACAGATGCAAGAAAAGCATTTGACAAAATCACATCAACAGTCTAATTCCTAACCTGCCCTAATTTTCAATCTTTATCAGTTTCATCTTCTTTCTTGATTGCTGTTCCCTTAATCACTGAAATCATCTGTATGATCTACAAATTCCCTTTGGACAACCACTCTTCTTTCTATATATTTTTCTTAAGTTGTCTAATTCACTCTCTTTCCTTCACATTGCCTTTTTAAGTGTTTAATTCAAATTGTAAGGATCAAAATTTATCTCCAACAACCTATTGCTGGTCCACAAAGACCTCAAATTCAACAAGTCTTCAACCCAATTGATTATCTCCCAACTCCTGCACAAATTTATCTCTCTTAAAATTGGTGATACTATCATCTGAGTTGCTTAGTTGCCTTAACAATTCATCAAGTTTCATATCAAATCAATCAACACGTCTATTTTGTTCCCTATATGTTGTAAGGGTAAATACAAATCCTGGCACCAGACTTGAAAGAAACTAACACACACATATTCCCCTTTTTTAGCTTATTTCCTTTAGAAAATGTAATTTTTTTTCTTTTTTTTATTATGTTATGTTAATCACCATACATTACATCATTAGTTCTTGATGTAGTGTTCCATGATTCATTGTTTGCATATAACACCCAGTGCTCCATTCAGCATACTGAATTGAGAAAATGTAATTGTTAATCCATTCTCTGTCTCTTTGGGATGTATGTAATTCTTCTTGAAAATTAAATAAGATTTGTCAACTTCACATTCCAGGAATATTTTCCTTAAGGACTTTGTAGACAGGCATCTATTTCAAATGTAAACATTAAGGAAGAGAGCTTCCTATCTCTCTCGTTCCTTGGGAGTTTAACCTTGGTGTCTGGTTCCAAGCTGTAACTTCTTGGTTATCCTAAAGAAACTGGAAATTTTATTTGTACTTTGGATAAAGAGAGTTAACATGTATGATATGGACTGTATCTGCTTGGTTACATAAAAGGGTGAGATTTCTTTCTGTCTTTGCAATCTCCTTAGCACAACTCAGTTAGGTTTAGCACTTATTCAATAATAAAACTGCTTTGTTCCTTTCTCCATTTGTGAAGAGGATTTTTGGTGGGTCGATAGAGATTCTATTTTTAATTACTTTTCCAAAATACCTCTCATATTTCTATTTTCCCTCCTCATGGTTTAGCCATGAGGATATTGACATTTCTGGCCTAAACTATGTCAAATTCTTCTAGGGGATTTACTGTCTCCAGTCCTCATTATTCCTAACTCACCATCCCTAGGACTATGATAAGTTACTTTTTTGAGACAAAATATCATTCATTCACACTTAAAGATTTTGGATGAGTTAATATTACTCTTTGGAGAAAATTTACTGACTTTATACAAATCATTTACTCATCCAATTATGGTTTAAGTCTCAAATGTGACATCCTTTCTGTATCTATATTTGATATATGCAGAGAAAACAAATTAGCTATATTCCCAGAGAACTTTGTATATCATGCTAACAATGAATTTATGATTGCTAGCTATGACATCTTTTATGCATATCTGGTTTCCTTCAGTCTCTGAAGGAGACTCCAGGCTGAGCCTGGAGCCTGACATGGGGCTCCATCTCATGACCCTGAGATCATGACCTGAGCTGAAATCAAGAGTCAGATGCTTAACTGACTGAGCCACCCAGGTGACCCAAGAAGTAAATACTTGAGTAAAATAAACGGACATGGATATTTTATGATTAAATATTATATTATTTGCTACTGAAACAAATATTTAGAAAGAAGTATGAGAATTAAACTTTCTAAAAAAAACTTTTTTTGTTTCTGTTAACAAATAGGAAGAGCAATCAATATTTGAATTTGTCTATAGGTATTTATTTTAAGGCATATCAGCACAAGTTTCATGGAAGGAAAATTTAAGAAATCTTGTAAAAAATAGTCCTTATGAAATTGAAATTAGGTCATTCTGTTTTAAATAAATGAAAAATTTTTCCCAATTAATATGGAGTTCACACATTGAAAGGCAATAGAGTTAGCTTGGAAAGAGCTGCCATTTCATGGTTTAAAATACAGGTTGATTACTTGCTTAATTTCAGGATTTTTTCCAAAATTTATTTTTTATTGTAGTAAAATACACCTAACATAAAAATATACCATCTTAACCATGTTTATGTATATAGTTCATTGCCATAGAGTATATTCACATTGTTGTGAAAATATCACCACCAAGCATCACCTGAACTCTTCATTTTGCAAAACTGGAACTCTATACCATTAAATAAGTCCACATTTCTCCCTCTTCCAAACCCTGGCAACCACAATTCTGCTTTCTGTCTCTAGGAATTTCACTACTCCAGGTACCTCAGATAAGTGGATTCATACAGTATTTGTCTTTTGTCACTGGCTTATTTTACTTAGCATAATGTCTTCAAGGTTCATCCATGTTATAGCATATTGCAGAATTTCCTTCCTTTTTAAAACTGAAATTTTCCATTGTATGTACATACCACATTTTGCTTATCTGTTCATCTGTCATGGATACTTGCGTTGCTTCCACCTTTTAGTTACTGTGAATAATGCTGCAATGAACATTAGCATACAAATCTCTCTTCTGGACCCTGATTTCAGTTATTTTGGATATATACCCAGAATAACAGAGTAAATGGCAACCCCAAAAAATGGGCAAAAATATTTGGAAAGCATATATCTGATAAGGGAACTACTGAGACTCAACAACAAAAACAAGCACCTGATTAAAAAATGGCCAGGGACCACTTAGTCTCCTAAACATAGATTTTTTCTAAGAAACAAAAGTGTACAAAACTGAATAAACATATTTTGATTATTTTTCAGTCATTTCATAGCCATAATTATTTTGCCTCATACTCAAATTATAAATCAATACTAGAATAATAAACACATATTTACATTTGTTTAGTGTTTTATTTGGACTCCTTAGTTTTGTAAGAAACAAACGTATCTATAATAGAATTGATTTTTGGATTTTTAGTGTTATTTCTTTTCATGTGTGTGTTTTGACCTGAGACTTAAAATTAGAAATCCAGCAGTAGATACGGTTAAAACAGACAACTGTCTGCCACTAAACATATTGTGAATTTCCATTTTCTGTTTTCCTTCACCACAGTAATTCAGCCATTGTGCCAGAAAACTACGACGTGAACTATTAACATTGCCAAGCACTTCACCAGCAGATGGCCCATTTCCAGAGGAGAAAATGCACTTTATGACCCTCACATCCCTGAATGTGCTTCCAGTGTCCGCGTTTTGGAAAATAAAACCCAAGCCCACGTGGGCAGCAGGACAAGTTGGCGTGTGCCTCCAGCGCGCAGCGGGTGGTGGGTGGGCGCCCGGGACTGTGACTGCCACTGCGACTGCCACTGCTCCTGGGGGTCCGCAGAGGGGCGGGGTGGGCGGAGCAGCCGCGCCCCCTCCCCCACCGCCCGGCCTCTGGCACAGACCCCAGCCCCACCCGCCGGGAAAGCAGGTCCCGCGCGTGCTGCCGCCGTTCCGCAGCCAACAGCCATCACGGTGGCAAGGCTGGCAGGCCCCGCAATGCTGTCTCTCCTGCTGACCTCCGCGGGCCCTCGTGACTGAAGAACCCTGCTCCATAGAGGGCCACCGGTCGCAGAGCCTCTGGGCATGGCGGGCCCCAGAACCTTGCTCCAGAACTCCGGGTCTGGATGGGGAGAGACCAGCGTCTTGTCAGAGCCCGCTTAGAGTCAGGATCCTCCTGGGCCTGCTGCTTGGAGGGCTCGGAGCAGGACTGAGACAGTTGCCCCTCACTTGCCTGACCCCGCACTTGGAGGAGAGGGCGCGCATCTTCTGGGAGGTGGGACCTTAAGAGCAGTACTTCTTCACCTGCTGGGGCTGAGATCAAGTCTCAAAGTTTCTGGATGGTGGTAGGGTCACACCCCAAAGTGTACGGATGGTGGAGGGAGCCTCTTCCTGGAATGTACAAAGTCTGATTCTGTGGCGGGTGAGTGCGTGCCTGTGTGTGTGTGTGTGTGTGTGTGTGTGTGTGTGTGTGTGTGTGTGTTGGGGCTTGGAAGTTCAAAGAGTGATGGGATGTGAGAGGACAAGTGAAGAATAAGGTTGCTGCCAGGCACTGGGGAAAGCTCACACATGTCTTCCTTACTGTTGATCCTGAAACATCGCTTCTACAAATTACAGTGCCACGGAAGATTGGGACAAGAGCAGAGATGGCAAAGTTTCTTAAATGCATGCAATAAGAAATCATTATTTGTATTTTATGTGCATTTTATTCTTTGGACTATATGGGCCAAATCAATTCATACATAATCATTTGTAAAATGGTTTGTGTTCATATTTACTTTGTTAAAGAGCTCTGATATTTAAATGAGAGAAAGGGTTTTGATATTTAATTTTCAGAAAGTATTCCCCAAGTAATACATAAGCATAATTCTATCTCACAAAAGGGCTGTACAGCCTACCGGACCTTTTATCTATTAAAAATATGTAATTTAAATAACCTTATACAAGTGGAATCATAATAATACATTTGATTATTGTGGTAGCTATGTCTCATAAAGTCCCACCACACTGAATTAGCTACTACTGAATCATTGCTTCTAGGGGAAATATGTATATATCTCATATATATAATCTGAAATTCTAAAAGCAACCCATCCTTTGGAGATTCTCTTTTCTCTAGTTTACAAAGAAGCAACGGGGGGTTCAGAAGTGAAAATTGACTTGCATGGGGCCACCCCACTAATACATGCCAGAGTTGAGATTCAAACATTCTCCAATGGCCCCACAATGTGAGCTTCTTGCAATACAGTGCACTGTTCCCTACCTTTTTTATCCTCTGCTCCTCTCTGTATGAGAGCTGAAATAAGAAGCCAGAGTATCATCTGTTCAACCTCAGCTGAGAATGTGAGACTTAGTGTGACTGAATTTTTTGTCACCTTGAGCATTAATTCAAATGATCAAGTGAGATCTATGAATATTGATTTGGGGGTTATAAATCCTAGCAAGTAGGCAAATTTGCAAATACGGAATACTTGAGTAATGATTGACTATTCTGTAACATGATTTTAGAATAAATATGAAATGGTTAAGGTTTAAAAGGTAAAATATAGGGCCGCGTGGCTGGCTCAGTCAGAAAAGCATGCAACTCTTGATCTTGGGGTTGTGAGTTTGAGCCCCACCTTAGGTGCAGAGATTACTTAAAAATAAACTCTTTAAAAAAATAAAAAAATCAATCAATCAATAAAAGATAAAGTATAAACCAGATTTTTTTTGCAGGTTATAGTTTAGGTTGAAAGCCTGAGAGATTTTACGTACAAGATTTTAGTATTAGAAACGTTAGCGAAAGATATCTGGGCACTGAAACAGATAAGTATGTATAATACTGGTGAAAAAGCTGAAATGTGTTAAAAGAACTGATGCTTCCAAATCTCCATCACTTACTAGCTATGTGTCAAAATAAACCTAACATCTATCTTTATTTCCCTTAATTATAAAATGGGTAAAATAGAACCTGGCCTGTAAGTATTGTGAGACTTTAAAAAGTATTTTATAGAATACTTATTTACAATGCAAAGAACTTATTTTTTTATATTTCTGTTATAACCAGTAAGGTACAGGTATATTATGTTGTTGAAACAGATTTTGGCTTTGAGTAATGGTACATGGTGAAGCCATTACATAATATCCAGAATGTGGAAGGCAAATTACACATTTTTATTCTCAAACAATAGGATAAAGGAAAGATACTGAAAATATTTCATTGGTTTGTTTCCTATACAGTTTGTAGCAAAGGTAGTTATAAAATTCACCAAGGAGTTCAATATACAAAAGCAATCAATGCAGCACACCACACTATTAGAATAAAGGAAAAGAACCACATGTTCACATCAATGATGTGAATAAAGCATTTGACAAAATGCACACCCATTCATGACAAAAACAAGGTAAGAACAGAAGGAAACTATCTCAAAATAATAAAAGACATATATGAAAACCTATAGCTAACATTATGCTCAGTGGTAAGAGATTGAAAATATTTCCTCTAAAATCAGGAAGAAGGTAAGGATGCCCATTTTGCCACTTCTTTTCAACAAAGCCCTGAAAGTTCTAGCCAGAACAATTAGGCAAGAAAAATAAGTTGGGCATCTAAATTGCAAAGAAAAATTATCTCTATTCACAGATGATATCATACATACAAAATCCTAAAAATGCCCCCAAAATTGTTGGACCTAATAAATTCAGCAAAACAGCAGGATACAAAAATCAATACCCAAAATATCAGTTACATTTCTGTACACTTAACAATGACAAATCAAAAAAAGAAAACCGTTCCATTTATAATAGCATCAAAAAGAATGAAATACTCATGAACAACCAACCAAGAAGGTGGAAGAAGTATAATGAAAACTATAAAACATTGCTTAAAGAAGTTTAAAGAAGATATAAATAGACATCCATGTTCATGGGTTGGTTGACTTAATATTAAGATGCAAATACTACTCACAGAAGTCTACAGATTCAATACAATTTCCATCAAAATCAAAATGACATTTTTGGAGAAATAGGAAAATATATCCTGAAATTCAAATAGCCAAAGCAATATTTAAGAAGATGAGCAAAATTGGAGGACTCACACTTCCTGTTTTTAAAACTAACTACAAATCTATAGAAACAAAAAAGAATGGTATTGACAGACATGTAGACCAATGGATGAATGTAGAATCCAGATATAAACCCTCACATATATGGTCAAATTATTATTGAGAAAAGTGGCAAGACAATTCAATGGGGAAAGGACAATTTTTTCAATAAATGGTCCTGGAAAAACAACCATATGCAAATTAATGGAATTAGACCCTTGCCCAACACCATATACAAAAATTAACCCAAAATGATCAAAGACTTAAACATAAGAAAACTACAAAAGTATTCTAAGAAAAACAAAAGAAAACATAGGGCAAAAACTCCACAATATTGAATTTGGCAATGATTTCTTGGATATAACATCAAAGACACCAGTAACAAAAGTAAACAAGTTGGACTTCATGAAAATTAAAAACTGTGCATCAAAAGACCCCACAGAGTAACAAGGCAACCCACAAAATGGGAGAAAATATTTGGAAATACTTTATCTAATCTTTACTATTTCTCTTCTGCTACTGGATTTAGGCTTTATTTGCTATTCTTTTTCCAGGTCTTTTAGGTGTAAAGTATTGTGTACTTGAGACGTTTCTTGTTTCTTGAGTAAGGCCTGTATTGCTATATACTTCCCTCTTAGGACTGCCTTTGCTTCCTCCCACAGGTTTTGAACTGTCATGTTTTCATTTTCATTTACTTCCATGTACTTTTTTTTAATTCTTTAATTTCTTGGTCGACCCATTCATTCTTTGGTAGGATGCTCTGTAACCTCCATTTATTTGTGTTCCTTAATTTTTTCTTGTGGTTGAGTTCAAATTTTATAGCATCATGGTCTGAAAATATATGGTATAGTCTCCATCTTTTTGTTCCAGTTGAGACCTGACTTGTGACCCAGTCTGTGATCTATTCTGGAGAATGTTCCATGTGCACTTGAGAAGAATGTGTGTTTTGTTGCTTTAGCATGAAATGCTCTGAATATATCAGTGAAGTCCGTCTGGCCCAGTGTGTCAGTCAAAGTCCTTGTTCACTTGATCTGCTTAGATGATCTGTTCATTGCTGTGAGCGGGGTGTTAAAGTCCCCTACTATTATCATATTATTATCAATGTGTTTCTTTTAGTTTTTGTTATTAATTGATTTATATACTTGGCTGCTACCAAGTTAGGGGCATAAGTAGTTACAATTGTTAGGTCCTCTTGTTGGATAGACCCTTTTCTTATAGTTTCCTTCTTCATCTCTTACTACAGTTTTTGGTTTAAAATCTAGTTTGATATAAGGATTCATATTCCAGCTTTCTTTGGATGTCCATTAGCATGAAAAATGGTTTTTCACCCCCTCAATTTTAATCTAGAGGTGCCTTTGGGTCTAAAATGAGTCTTTGTAGACAGCATATCAATAGGGTTTTTTTAAAAAAATCAAATCTGATACCCTTTGTCTTTTGATTGGACCATTTAGTCTATTTACATTCAGAGTAATTATCGAAAGATATGAATTTAGTGCCATTCTATTACCTATAAAGTTGCTATTTCTGTAGATTGTCTCTTTCCTTTCTTGTCTTTGTTACTTTTGGGCTCTCTCTTTGCTCAAAGGATCCCCTTTAATATTTCTTGCAGGGATGGTTTAGTGTTCATGAATTCCTTTAGTTTTGTTTGTCCTGGAAACTATTGATCTCTCCTATTCTGAATGACAGCCTTGCTGGATTAAATATTCTTGGTTGCATATTTTTCCCATTTAGCACATTGAATATATCATGCCACTTCTTTCCCCATCCCCTATTTAACCCATCTTCCCCCCACCACCCCTCTGGTAACCATTGGTTTCTTCTATACTTAAGAGCCTGTTCTTGGTTTTCCTTTCTCTTTTCCCCCTATAATCACTTGTTTTGTTTCTTAAATTCCCATTATGAGTGAAATTGTGTGGTATTTGTCTTCCTCTGACTGACTTATTTTGCTTAGTATAATACTCTTTAATTCTATCCACATTGTTGCAAATGGCAAGAGTTCATTCTTTTCTATGGTTGAGTAATATTTCATTGTATGTATATACCACATCTTCTTTACCCATTCAACATTTGATGGACATGTGGGGTCTGTTCATAATTTGGCTATTCTAGATAATGCTGTTATAAACAGGGTGCATGTATCCCTTCAAATTAGTACTTCTGCATTCTTTTGGTAAATACACAGTACTGTGATTGCTGGATCGTAGGCTAATTTTATTTTTAACATTTTGAGGAAACTCCATACAGTTTTCCAGAGTGGCTGTACCATTTTACTTTCTCACCAACACTGTAAAAGCATTCCCCTTTTCTCCGCATCCTCACCAAAACTTTTGGTTTTTTGTGTTGTTAATTTTAGCCACAGCTCTTTAACATTTCTTATAAGATTGGTTTAGTGGTGATAAACTCCTTTACCTTTTATTTGTCTGGGAAAGTATCTCACCTTTAAATTAGAATGATAACCTTGCCTGGGAAAGTATTCTTGGTGGTAGTTTTTTTTTTCTTTTTTTAAAAAGATTTTCTTTATTTATTTGACAGAGAGAGAGAGCACAAGTAGGCAAAGAGGCAGGCAGAGGGAGAGGGAGAAGCAGGCTCTCTGGCTGAGCAGGGAGCCTGATGCAGGACTCGATCCCAGGACCCTGGGATCATGAACTGAGCCGAAGGCAGCCACTTAACCACCTGAGACACCCCGATGCCTCGGTAGGTTTTTTCTTTCAGCACTTTCAATATACCATGCCCCTTCCTCCTGGCCAGCAGTTTCTGCTGAAAAGTCAGCTGATAGCATTATAGATTTTCACCAGTACATATTTTTTTTGTTTCTTTCTGCTTTTAAAATTCTCTCCTTATCTTTAACCTTTGACATTTTAATTATTATGTGTGTGATGTGGGTCTTCTTGGGTCCATCTTATTTGGAAATTTCTTGGACCTGGATGTCTATTTCTTTTCCTAAATTAAGGAAGTTTTCAGTAATTATTTCTTTTCTTTCTTTTTTAATAAGTTTTAATTTAAATTCCAGTTGTTAACTTACACTATAATATTAGCTTCAAGTATACACAATTTAGTGATTCAACACTTCCATATAACACCTGGTACCCATCACAACAGGTGCGCTCCTTATACCCATCACTTATTTCACCCATCTCCCCATCCATCTGCACTCTGGTAACCATCAGTTTGTCCTCTATAGATAAGAGTCTCTTTCTTGGTTGACCACTCTCTTTTTTCCCTATGATCATTTGTTTTGTTTTTAAATTTCACATATGAATGAAATCGTATGGTATTTGTCTTTCTCTGACTGACTTATTTTCCTTAGCATAATATTCTCTAGCTCCATACACATCATTGCAAATGGCAAGATTTCATTCTATTTTTATGGCTGAGTAATATATATATATATATATATGGTACACCACCTCTCTTTTATCAATTCATCAATGGACATTTTGTCTGTCTCCATAATTTGGCTATTGTAGATAATGCTGCTATAAATACTGAGGTGCATGTATCCTTCAACTTACTGTTTTTGTATCCTTTGGATAAAATCCTAATAGTGTAATTTTTGGGTCATAGGCTAGTTCTAATTTTAACTTTTTGAGGAACCTCCATACTGTTTTCCAGATTAGTTGCACCAGTTTGGATTCCCACCAACAGTGTAAGAGGGTTCTCCTTTCCCCACATCTTTGCCAACACCTGTTCTTTCCTGTGTTATTGAATTTAGCCATTCTGACAGGTTTGAGGTGATATCTCATTGTGGTTTTGATTTGTATTTCCCTGATGATAAGTGATGTTGAGCATCTTTTCACATGTCTGTTAGCCAACTGTATGTCTTCTTTGGAAAAATGTCTATTTGTGTCTTCTGCACACTTCTTAACTGGATTATTTGGCTTTTGGATGTTGAATTTTCTGTTTTTTATAGATTTTGGATAAAAACCCTTCATCAGATACATTATTTGCAAATATCTTCTCCCATTCCACAGATTGCATTATAGTTTTGTTGATTGGTTCCTTCTCTGTGCATAAGTTTTTTGTTCTGATGAAGTCCCAATAGTTTCTTTTTGCTTTTGTTTCTCTTGCTTTAGGAGAAATATATAGAAAGAAGTTGCTAAGGCCAATGTCAAAGAGGTTACTACCTGTGTTCTCCTCTAGGATTTTGATGGTTTCCTGTCTCACATTTAGGTCTTTAATCCATTTTGAATTTATTTTGTCTAAGGTGTAAGAAAATGGTCCAGTCTCACTCTTTTGCATGTCACTTTCCAGTTTTCCCAACATCTGTTTTTGAAGAGATTGTCTTTATCCCACCGCATATTCATGCTTGCTTTGTTGAAGACTAATTAAACATATAGTTATGGGTTCATTTCTGAGTTTTCTGTTCTGTTCCATTGATCTATGTGTCTATTTTTGTGCCAATGCCAAACTGTTTTGATCACTATGCTTTGTAATATAAATTAAGTCAAGAACTGTGATGCCTCCAGCTTTGCTTTTCTTTTTCAAAATTGCTTTGGCTATTCAGGATCTTTTGTGGTTCCATACAAATTTTAAGATTGTTTTATCTAGCTCTGTGAAAAAATGCTTTTGGTATTTTGATAGGGATTGCATTAAATATGTAGATTGCTTAGTGTAATAAAATCATTTTTAACAATATTTGTCCTTCCAGTCCACGAGCATGGAATGTCTTTCCATTTCTTTGTGTCATCTTCAATTTCTTTCATCAGTGTTTTATACTTTCCAGAGTATAGGTATTTCACTTCTTTGTTTAGGTTTATTCCTAGGTATCTTATGATTTTTGTTGCAATTATAAATGGAATTGATTTTTTGATTTCTCTTTCTGCTGCTTCATTATTGGTATATGGAAATACAAGAGATTTCTATACATTGATCCTGTATCCTGCAACTACTGAATTTGTCTGTCAGCAATTCTAGCAATTTTTTTTTGGTGGAGTCTTTTGAGTTTTCTATATAGAGTATCATGTTATCTGCAAATAATGAAAGTTTGACTTCTTTCTTGCTGATTTGGGTTCTTTCTTGTCTTTTTGTTGTCTGATTGCTGTGGCTAGGACTTCCAGTACTATATGGAGTATAAGTGCTGAGAGTGGACATCCCTGGCTTGTTCCTGACTCTGGAGGAAAAGCTCTCAGTTTTTTCACCATTGAGGATGATGAATTAGTTGTGGGTTTTTTCATATATGGCCTTTAATATGTTGAGGTATGTTTCCTCTAACCCTACTTTGTTAAGGGTTTTTATAATGAATGAAAGTTTTACTTTGTCAAATTCTTTTTCTGTATCTATTGAAAAGATCATATGGTTCTTATCCTTTCTTTTATTAATGTGGTGTATCACGTTGCTTTATTTCCAAATATTGAGCTTCCCTTGCAACCCAGTAATAAACTCCACTTAATTGTGTTGAGTGGGCTTCTCTCAACAGAAAACTGTTGGATTCAATTTTCTAGTACCTTGTCTAGAATTTTTGTATCCATGTTCATCAGGGATTTGGTCTGTAATTTTCCTTTTTAATGGGGTCTATCTCTGATTTTGGTATCAGTGTAATGCTGGCCTCATAGAATGAATTTGGAAGTTTTCCTTCTTTTTTGGTATTTTGTAATACTTTGAGGAGACTAGGAATTAACTCTTCTTTAAGTGTTTGTTAGAATTCACCTGTGAAGCCATTTGGCCCTGGATTTTTGTTTGTTGGGAGACAAACAAAATTGAATCAAATTCAATGTAATTCAATTTCATTGTGGGTTATTTGTCTGTTCAAGTTTTCTATTTCTTCCTGTTTCAGTTTTGGTAGTTCATATGTTTCTAGGAATTTATCTATTTTTTCCATGTTGTCCAATTTGTTGGCATATAGTTTTTCATAATTTCATGTAAATTTCTTATAATTTGTATTTCTATGGTGTTGGTTGTTATTTTTCCTCTCTCACTGGTGATTGTATTTATTTGGGTCTTTTCTCTCTCTCTTCTTTTTGATAAGTCTGACTAGAGGCTTATCAATTTTTTTTTCAATGAACCAGCTCCTGGTTTCATTGATCTGTTCTATTGTTGTGGTGGTGGTTTTTTGTTTGTTTGTTTTTTAGTTTCTATGTCATTTATTTTTGCTATAATTTTTATTATTAACTTCCTTCTGCTGGTTTTAGGCTTCATTTGCTGTTCTTTTTCTAACTCCTTTAGGTGTAAGTTTGGGTTGTATATTTGAGACTTTTCTTACTTCTTGAGGTAGGCCTGTATTGCTATATATTTCATTCTTAGGACAGCTTTTTCTCTATCCCAAAGGGTTTGGACCATTGTGTTTTCATTTTCATTTGGGTCCATGTATTTTTTTTTATTTCTTCTTTGATGACTTGGTTAACCCATTCATTATTTAGTAGTATTGGTTTAACCTCCATGTATTTGTGGTTTTTCCAATTTTTTTCTTGTGGCTGACTTCTAGTTTCATAGCATTTTGTTCAGAAAATATGCATGATCTCAGTTCTTTTGCATCTGCTAATCTGCTGTTGATTCTCTCTAGTGTGTTTTTTTATTTCAGTTATTGTATTCTTCAACTCTGATATGTTATTTTTTTAAGATTTATTTTTGTGAGAGAGGGACTGAGCATGAGCATGGGGGGAGGGGCAGAGGGAGAAGCAGATTCCTCGCTGAGCAGGGAACCCAATGCAGGACTTGATCCCAGGACCCTGGGATCATGACCTGAGCCGAAGGCAGACACTTAACCAACTGAGCCACCAGGCACCCTGATTTACATATTTTCTATCTTTTAATTGAAGATTCACTGAGTTCTTACACGCTTCTGTCCAGTGCAGTGAGCATCTTTTTGATCTTTACTTTAAATTACTTATCAGGCATATTGGTTGCCTCCATTTCATTTAGACTTTTTATGAGGTTTTTTTCTTATTCTTTATTTTGAAGCATATACCTGTCTCCCCATTTTGCTTGGCTTTATCTGTTTGTTTCTATGGATTAGGTGGACCAACTCCTTCTAAACTTGAAGGAGTGGTCTTGTGTATGGCTATCCTCTATGTAGACTGTATATGCTTGGTGACTTTTGTTGCTGGCTGGAGCTGGAGCTGGAGCTGTTGTAGGGTGGGAGTCCTGAAGATTTCCGTATAGTGGGCACCTGTCAGGACAGCTGAAGTGAGTGCAGGCCAGCATGTCATGGGTTTCTATGCTCTAAGGGCACTCTGGCAGGACAGCTGGAGCTGAGGTGGTGTGTGAGTCTGGAGGTCTGGGCTCTCTGCACAGAGGGTGCCCTGGTATAATAACTCAAACTAAAGTAGGTGCAAGTTGAAGGGATCCTGGGCCCTACACATAGAGGGTACCTTGTTAGAATAGCTGAAGCTGAAGTGTATATAAACTAGAGTATTCTAGGACTCTCTACACAGAGGGTGCTTTGAAGGGGTGACTAGCACTGTGGTGAGGTATAGGCCAGGATGTCCTGGGGTGCTCCACACAGGGAGTAATTTGTCAGGACAACTGAAGCTGAATTAGGTGAAAGCCACATGTCCCGGTGTGTTCAGCATAGGGAGTGACCTAGCTGGGCAACTAGACTTGAGGCTGGCGCAAGCAGGAGTGTTCCAGGGCACTCCATATAAGGAGTTCCCTGGCAGGGTGTCTGAAACCAATGCAGGCACAGACCTTGGGTTCCCAGGACAGTCTGCAGTAGCACCTTGGTAGGGTGGCTGGATTTAAGGCAGATTTCAGCCACAAGGTTCTTGAGCACTCTGCACTGGGAGTGCATTAACAAGCCACCTGAAGCCAAAGTTGTGTGACCCTGGAATTTTCTGGGGTGATTTGTCCATGTGTCACCTTGACACAAAGATTGGGGCTATAGTGAGCACTACCCAGGGCTTTCCCTATGTGTACCACTTTGTGGCCACATTGATGAAATGGTGGGAGCTGGTGCGGGCTAGGCACCTGGGGCTCATTGAGGGAAGTTTGATGTGTCCACCAGATGCCATTCCAGTCTGGGTTTTTAAGATGGAGGAGGACAGGGAGTTCTCACAGCTCCTCAGCCCTTTTAAAATGTGACTTTCTTTCTGTGCCCTAGCGCAACTGAGGCTGGCATGAGCTTGTAGACCCTGAGTCGCTGAAGCTGAAAGTTCACAGTGTTGACCAGACCTGCTAATATGTGGACCCTGCTCTGGTCTGGTGTTTTAAATTGGAGTGGGAATGTAAGTTGAGTCATTCTGCCATCCCTCTGACTCAGAGAACATTCCTGCACCATGTAGCTGTTTGGCAGAGTTCTACTGTTATCTCTTTTTTATGCTAGCTGTTCTTTTAAACTGTAGCTTTTTTCCTATGCCCTAAGAGAGAGGAATCTGTTCTCAGTCCCTCAGTACTATACCTTCCCACTGCAGTTCACACTATAGAGGGTGAGGGTTCCCTTTGTTAACATGTCTTTTTCTCTCTTGCTATTCTCTTTTGCTATTTTCTCTGTCTTCTGTTGTACAGAAGCTGTTCAGTTGGCCCTCAGTGCTTCATGAAGAATTGTTCTATATAGGTGGAATGTGGGTTGTTCCATGGAAAGAGTGAGTTAGAGGTCTTCCTACATCACCATCTTGGACTGGAACCAGGATGCAGTATATTCTCAAAATCAGAGGTCATTCTGGGGGTGGCTGGCTCAGTCAGTAGAACATATGACTGTTGATCTCAGGGTCATGAGTTCTAATCCCATGTTGGGTGTAAAATTTACTTAAATTTTCTTTAAAAAATGTCATTTTGTTGTGCTGCCTCCCTCATAAGCATAATACGTGGGTCTGGGAAATAAAGACTGGAAATTAAAGTCATTCCTTTTACATTTATTTCTATTAACATGCTCATAAAATTTCTATTTTCTATCACTAAAACATTGAATTTGTTTTTTTATGTCTTAGTTTCCACCAGAGGACATAACATTGCTTTCTTTGAATTGGAAGATGAGTCTGTCATTTTGTCATTTGAGGCTTCATATGCCATTGAAAATGCAGAAAAATGTGTTACTCTATGTAGTGTATCAATTGATCCTGATTACCAAGGGTAAATTGGATGCTGTTACACAATGAAGGCACATGGGATAATGTTGAAAACCCAGGAAATTATCTGGGGTCACCTCTTATTCCTTTGTATCCAATTGTAAAGATTTCAAGAAAACTACAACAATAAAAAATGCAGAGCTCCTGGGAATTTAGATATTTTATAAATGAAAGTTTGGGTTACTTTACCGGGTAAGATTTCCAAACAGTCAATGTTCTGTGTGTAAAAAAGATAATTATAAAATTGGTAGTGGAAGAAGGAAATCGTAATCAACTGTAGCCATATGACTAATTACAGAAATGATAGCTGTAGTAGCTTTACATATTTTATCTTTGCTTGTTATGAATATGAATTAATTTTACATATTATTTATTTTTTCCCATTATTATTTTATAACAAATTAGTGGATGTTAATTTTATTTTTTTAAGTTTACATTTTTAATTACATCTGAAAAATTGAAAACAAAATTCAAATTTTGAAACCCTCCAAAAATTTTTGCAACTATAGTGTCAAACAAATTATTATTTTGCTTGAATAAAAAAATATCATTTATGGGGGAGGATCAAGATGGCGGAGGAACAGGAGACCTAAATTTCATTTGGTCCCAGGAATTCAACTGGATAGGGATCAAACCATTCTGAACACCTATGAACTCAACAGGAGATCAAAGAAAAGAATAGCAACAACTCTCCGAACAGAAAAGCAACCACTTTATGGAAGGTAGGATGTAGGGAGATGTGAATCCAAGGTGATATTCGGGAAGATAAATGGTGGCGGAGGGGGCTTCCGTCAGCCGCTAGGGCAAGAGATAGAACAGCAGAGAACAAAATCGGAACTTTTAGAAGTCGGCTCTGCTGAGGGATGTCGCTCCAATGGCTAAGCAGGGGATGGAACCTTCACTGGGACAGCGTGGTATCAGGACCCTTGGGGTCACAGAAAGACCGGGGGGTGCCTGAGTGTGGCAGAGCTCCCAGAGATTGGAGTGGGGAAGCCAGCTGCAGAGAAGGATCCAAGCTCGGGGTTTCCATAAACCGGGATCCACGGCACAGTCAGGCCACTGCTCCTCTAGCGGATACCCAACAAGCAGCAGATCCGGGGAGACTCCTCGTCCTCCACTGGGAGGAGTGGTGTGGGACCGCACCCCAGGACTCTGTTGGGTTTGGAGACTCCAAAAGGGTCATGTGCCAGAGATAGAAATGCTCGGTCACAGGCCAGGTGCGCAAAGAGTGCGGCCGGAGACCAGGGAGACAGGAGTGATTGACTGCTTTTCTCTGGGGACTCACTGAAGAGCGGGACCCCAAGTTGGCTTGGCTCCTTCCAGGGTGGAATTGGGAGGCTGCCATTTTTGCTCTTGTCCTCCAGAGCTCTACGGAAAGCTTGCAGGGAACAAGAGCTCCTGAGAGCAAACCCAAGCAGATTACTTAGCCCGGTAAGGGTGGGGCAATTCTGCCTCCAGCAAAGACATGTGAGAACCACATCAAAAGGCCCCTACCCCAGAAGATCAGCAAGAACAGCCAGCCAAGACCAAGTTTACTGATCAATGAGAATGGCAGAATGCTGGCACTGGGGGAATACAGCACATAGAATTCATGGCTTTTTTCCCATGATTCTTTAGTCTTTCAAAGTTAATTTTTTAATTTTCTTAACTATTTCTTTTTTTTAAAATTTTTCTTTTTCCATTTTTCAACCAACATCTTATCAATCCCTTTTTTAAAAAATCTTTTTTATTTTTCATTTTTAGAGTCATATTCTATCCCTTCATAGTAGTTAACCTTATTTTTGGTATATATATATACACAAGTTTTTCTCACTTTAAAATTTTGGGATACAGTTTCTTCTAACAGACGAAAATATACCCTAAATCTCTAGTGTATGGCTTTGTTCTAGTCTCCTGCCTGATCACATTCTCTCACTTTTTTTTTTAAATCCTCTTCTTTTTTCAACCAATTTCTTATCTTATCAATTCCTTTTATAAAATCTTTTAAAATTTTCATCTTTACAGTCATATTAAATCCCTTATCATATTTACCCCGATTTTTGTACTCATATAAGCTTTTCTTTAAAATTTTGGGAGGCACTTTCTTCTAACAGACCAAAATACACACAAAATCTAGTGTGTGGCACTGATCTATGCACCAACCTGACCATTTTTGATCATGTTCTGTTTTTGTTTGTTTTTTGCTTTTATCTTTTTCTTTTTTTTTCTTTTTTCTTTCTTTCCCTTTCTGTTCCCCCAGTTTCAAGTCTCTTCTGTTTTGTTCAGTGTATATTTTTCTAGGGTCATTGTTACCCTGTTAGCATTTTGTTCTCTCATTCATCTATTCTCCTCTGGACAAAATGACAAGATGGAAAAAATCACCTCAACAAAAAGAACAAGAGGCAGTACTGAATGCCAAGGACCTAATCATTATGGGCATTAGTAAGATGTCAGGACTAGAGGTCAGAATGACGATTTTAAAGATATTAGCTGGGCTTGAAAAAAGCATGGAAGATATTAGAGAAACACTTTCTAGAGAAATAAAAGAACTAAAATCTAACCAAGTTGATACAAAAAGATTATTAATGAGGTGCAATAAAAAATGGAGGCTCTAACTGCTAGGATAAATGAGGCAGAAGAGAGAATCACTGATATAGAAGACCAAATGATGGAAAATAAAGAAGCTGAGAAAAAGAGAGATCAACAGCTACTGGATCATGAAGGCAGAATTCGAGAGAAGTGATACCATAAGATGAAACAATATTAGAATAATTGAGATCCCAGAAGAAAAAAGAGAGAGAGGGGCAAAAGGTATACTGGAGCAAATTAGAGCAGAGAACTTCCCTAACTGGGGGAAG
Organism: Callorhinus ursinus; assembly: GCF_003265705.2. Classification (NCBI taxonomy): domain Eukaryota; kingdom Metazoa; phylum Chordata; class Mammalia; order Carnivora; family Otariidae; genus Callorhinus; species Callorhinus ursinus. The sequence continues at coordinate 36,641,923 of NW_027397079.1, read as the reverse complement.
GACACAGGCATGAAAATCCTGTTTTGGATTTTGAGAACTCCCCTCAAAATCAATAAAAATATGTCAACACCCTGACATCTAAGAGTAAAACTTATGAGTCTCAGAGACAAAGAGAAAATCATGGGAGCAGCTCGGGACAAGAGATCTGTAACCTACAATGGTAGAAATATTAGACTGGCAACAGGCCTATCCAGAGACCTGTCAGGACAGGAAGGACTGGCATGATATATTCAGAGCACTAAATGAGAAAAATATGCCACCAAGAATACTATATACAGCTAGGCTGTCCTTGAAAATAGAAGGAGAAATAAAAAGCTTCCAGGACAAACAAAAACTAAAGGAATTTGCAAACATGAAACCAGCCCTACAAGAAATATTGAAAGGGGTCCTCTAAGCAAAGAGAGAGCCTAAATGTAACATAGACCAGAAAGGAACACAGACAGTATACAATAACAGTCACCTTACAGGCAAAACAATGGCACTAAATTCATATCTTTCAATAGTTACCCTGAATGTAAATGGGCTAAATGCCCCAATCAAAAGACACAGGCTATCAGATTGGATAAAAAAAAAAACAAGATCCATCGATATGCTGTCTGAAAGAGACTCATTTTAGACCCAAAGACACCCCCAGATTGAAGCTAGGGGTAGGAAAAACATTTACCATGCTAATGGAAACCAAAAGAAAGGTGAGGTGGCAATCCTTATATCAGACAAATTCGATTTTAAACCAAAGACTAATATAAGAGATGAGGAAGGACACTATATCATACTTAAAGGGTCTATCCAACAAGAAGATCTAACAATTGTAAGTATCTATGCCTCTAACGTGGGAGCAGCTATTATATAAGGCAATTAATAACAAAAGCAAAGAAACACATCGACAACAATACAATAATAGTGGGGGACTTTACACCCCTCCTCACTGAAATGGAAAGATTATCTAAGCAAAAGATCAACAAGGAAATAAAGACTTTAAATGACACACTGGACCAAATGGACTTCACAGATATATTTAGAACATTCCATCCCAAAGCAATGGAATACACATTCTTCCCTAGTGCCCATGGAACATTCTCCAGAATAGATCACATCCTAGGTCACAAATCAGGTCTCAACCAGTACCAAAATATTGGGATCATTCCCTGCATATTTTCAGACAACAATGCTTTGAAACTAGAACTCAGTCACAAGAGAAAAGTCGGAAAGAACTCAAATACATGGAGGCTAAAGAGCATCCTACTAAAGAACGAATGGGTCAACCAGGAAATTAAAGAAGAATTTTAAAAAATTCATGGAAACAAATGAAAATGAACACACACTGTTCAAAATCTTTGGGATGCAGCAAAGGCAGTCCTAGGAGGAAAGTATATAGCAATATAAGCCTTTCTCAAGAAACCTGAAAGGTCTCAAATACACAACCTAACCCTACACCTAAAGGAGCTGGAGAAAGAACAGCAAATAAAGCCTAAACCCAGCAGGAGAAGAGAAATAATAAAGACCAGAGAAGAAATCAATGAAATAGAAAACAAAAGACCAGTAGAATAGATCAACGAAACTAGGAGTTGTTTCTTTGAAAGAAAACAAGATTGATAAAACCCTGGCCAGACTTATCAAAAAGAAAAGAGAAATGACCCAAATCAACAAAATCATGAATGAAAGAGGAAAGATCACAACCAACACCAAAGAAATATGAACAATTATAAGAACATATTATGAGCAACTATATGCCAGCAAATTAGATAATCTGGAAGAAATGGATGCCTTCCTAGAGATGTATCAACTACCAAAAATGAAACAGGAAGAAATAGAAAACCTGAACAGACCTATAACCACTAGGAAATTGAAGCAATCATCAAAAATCTCCCAACAAACAAAAGCCCAGGGCCAGATGGCTTCCTGGGAGAATTCTACCAAATATTTAAAGAAGAATTAATACCTATTCTTCTGAAACTGCTCCAAAAAAAAGAAATGGAAGGAAAACTTCCAAACTCATTTTATGAGGCCACCATTACCTTGATCCCAAAACCAGACAAAGTTCCATCAAAAAAGAGAATTACAGACCAATATCCCTGCTGAATATGGATGCAAAAATTCTCACCAAAATACTAGCCAATAGGATCCAACAGTACATTAAAAGGATTATTCAGAATGACCAAATAGGATTTATCCCTGGGCTGCAAGGTTGATTCAACATCCACAAATCAATGTGATACAATACATGAACAAAAGAAAGAACAAGAAACATATGATCCTCTCAATAGATGCAGAAAAAGCATTTGACAAAGTACAGCATCCTTTCTTGATCAAACTCTTCAGAGTATAAGGATAGAGGGTACCTACCTCAATATCATAAAAGCCATCTATGGAAAACCTACAGTGAATATCATTCTCAATGGGGAACAACTGAGAGCTATCCCCCTAAGGTCAGGAAAAGGGCAGGGATGGCCACTATCACCACTGCTCTTCAACATAGTATCAGAAGTCCTAGCCACAGCAATCAGACAACAAAAAGAAATAAAATGCATCCAAATTTGCAAAGAAAGTCAAACTCTCACTGTTTGCAGATGATATGATACTTCATGTGGAAAACACAAACGACTCCACCCCAAAACTGCTAGAACTCATACAGGAATTCAGCAAAGTGGCAGGATAGAAAATCAATGTACAGAAATCCGTGGCATTCCTATACACCAACAACAAGACAAAAGAAAGAGAAATTAAGGAGTTGATCCCATTTACAATTGCACCCAAATCCATAAGATACCTAGGAATAAATCTAACCAAAGAGGCAAAGGATCTGTACTCAGAAAACTATAAAATACTCATGAAAGAAATTGAGGAAGACACAAAGAAATTGAAAAAGTTTCCATGCTCATGGATTAGAAGAACAAATATTGTGACGATGTCAATGCTACCTAGAGCTATCTACACATTCAATGCAATCTTTATCAAAATACCATCCACTCTTTTCAAAGGAATGGAACAAATAATACTAAAATTTGTATGGAACCAGAAAAGACCCTGAATAACCAGAGGAATGTTGAGAAAGAAAAGCAAAGCTGGTGCCATCACAATTCTGGACTTCAAGCTCTATTACAAAGCTGTCATCAAACACATAGATCATTGAAACAGAACAGAGAGCCTGGAAATGGACCCTCAACTCAATGGTCAACTAATCTTTGACAAAGCAGGAAAGAATGTCCAACGGAAAAAGACAGTCTCTTCAACAAATGGTGTGGATAAAATTGGACAGCCACAATCAGAAGAATGAAACTGGACCATTTCCTTACACCACACACAAAAATAGACTCCAAATGGTTGAAAGACCTCAATGTGAGACAGGAGTCCATCAACATCCTAAAGGAGAACACAGGCAGCAACCTCTCCGAACTCAGCTGCAGCCACTTCTTCCTAGAAACATCGCCAAAGGCAAGGGAAGCAAGGGCAAAAATGAACTATTGGGATTTCATCAAGATAAAAAGTTTTTGCACAGCAAAAGAAACAGTCCACAAAACCAAAAGACAACCGATAGAATGGGAGAAGATATTTGCAAATGACATATTAGATAAAGGGCTAGTATCCAAAATCTATAAAGAATTTCTTAAACTCACCACCCAAAGAACAAATGATCCAATCAAGAAATGGGCAGAAGACATGAACAGACATTTTTCCAAAGAAGACATCCAAATGACCAACAGACACATGAAAAAGTGTTCAACATCGCCCAGCATCAGGGAAATCCAAATCAAAATCTCAGTGAGTTATCACCTCACACCAGTCAGAATGGCTAAAATTAACAAGTCAGGAAACCACTGATGTTGGCGAGGTTGCGGAGAAAGGGGTACCCTCCTACACTGTTGGTGGGAATGCAAGCTGGTAGAGCCACTCTGGAAAACAGTATGGAGGTTCCTCAAAATGTTGAAAATAAAGCTACCACATGACCCAGCAACTACACTACTGGGTATTTTCCCCTAAGATACAAATGTAGGGATCTGAAGGGGTACATGCACCCCGATGTTTACAGCAGTAATGTCCACAATAGCCAAACTATGTTGATGTCCATCAACAGATAAATGGATAAAGAAGAGGTAGTATATATATATAATGGAATATTATGCAGTCATCAAAAGGAATGAGATCTTGCCATTTGCAACGACATTGATGGAACTTGAGGGTATTATGCTGAGTGAAATAAGTCAATCAGAGAAAGTCATGTATCATATGACCTCCCTAATATGAGGAATTCTTAATCTCAGGAAGCAAACTGAGGGTTGCTGGAGTGGTGGGGGGTGGGAGGGATGGGGCAGCTGGGTGATAGACATTGGGGAGGGTATGTGCTATGGTGAGCGCTGTGAATTTTGTAAGACTGTTGAATTTCACATCCCTGTACCTCTGAAACAAATAATATATTATATGTTAAGAAAAAAAAAAGAAGAATACAGGCAGGGACAAATGAAGGGGCGAAATCAGAGGGGGAGATGAACCATGAGAGACTATGGACTCTGAGAAACAAACTGAGGGTACTAGAGGGGAGGGGGGGGTGGAGGGATGGGTTAGCAAGGTGATGGGTATTAAGGAGGGCACATATTACATGGAGCACTGGGTGTTATACACAAACAATGAATCATGGAATACTACATCAAAAACTAATGATGTAATGTATGGTGATCAACATAACAATAAAAAATCATTATGTTAAAAACTGAGGTAAACATTTGAATATTTAAAAGGTTGCATATCCTACATTTTCATTGAAAAATTATCTGTCAAGAATAATTCAACATTTTATAAAAATGAGAATATTTTGCCATTAAACTGTTCCACTGCTGGAAATAATTCTCATGCTGAAAAGATGGCCTTCCAAAGTTAAAAGTCAAACCAATTGATTACATCCCTTGAGGTTCCTGATGTCTGACCCCCAAGTCTGGGTGGGGCTAGGCTTTGACTCTGAGCTTTGTTCCTGTTCGGGGAGATGGTGGCAACAGAAGCCAATTCTCCAGGACTGTCTTGATCTGGGCACTGCTCTGATTTATTTTTTTTATTTAATTTTATTTTATTATGTTATGTTAGTCACCATACAGTACATCATTAGCCTCTACATGCATCTTTCTCCACACTCGAATTCCATAAAACAACAAAACAGCTATGTGACTTTACCTAACAAAATCCAACTATCCTTCATACAAATGTAATTCTCACTCTAAAAAAAAATGAGAGGAAACAAAATATCAGCAATCATTATATATATATATATATATATATATCATTGGCTATATTAATCACTCCTAAAATATTGAGTCACAATATTTGCTCAATATTTTGTCTTCTAAATACTAAATTTAATCTCCACTAATGAAAAAAAATTAAACTTAAACTTAAAATTTACTAAATTTAAAGTTAACCTCCACTAATGGAAAAAAATTAAAATTAAAATTTAGTATTTAGAAGACAAAATATTGAGCAAAGATTGTGACTCAATATTTTAGAAGTGATTAATATAGCCAATGATATATATAATGACTGTTGATATTTTGTTTCCTCTCATTTTTTTTAGAAAGAGTAAGAAATACATTTGTATGAAGGATAGTTGTATTTTGTTAGGTAAAGTCATATAGCTGTTTTGTTGTTTTATGGAATTCAAGTGTGGAGAAAAATCCATGTAGAGGCTGAATTGCCAAAGTGGTAGATGATGCTAGTTATCAAATTATTATCTCTCAGCCCCACATCTGCCTTTCTTACTCTTGCTTTGTGATACTGAATCTGGACAATAACCAGCTAGCAGAATGTTTGATAGGAGACCTCAAAGAGATAGATGTGAGTGGACTTATGACCATCTGTTAATTTGCACCAGTGACCATACACCACAGAGGAGGCGCTCAACTACTAGTTATAGTGGATGATCAATCCAGAGGATGTTAGTCAGGATTTGATCTTGATACTTAAATATGGAATTGCCATGGATTCAGGGATGAAGGCTAAAAATAAACCCAACAATATTGCTTAAACATGGAATAGCTATGGATAAATAGATTAAGGCTAAGAGTAAGTCCAACAGCACAGACCTCTAGCCATATAGTACTTAACTATTGCCTCTGCTAAATTCCAGCATAACTAGATGTCAGTGATGAGGCCTTGAAACCAACCAGCAACTTCATTAGTTGGTTATTTACATCCTTTTTTTTTCTTTTAGACTTAAGGGAGAAAGGTTAACAACTTTTGTCCTTGTAGGAATTGATGCCTATCATGAACAAGAATTTGCTTTCCTGGATAGCAATACCTCTGCCAGCACCACTGTAGGTATTCCAAAATACCTGATTGACTAACAATGGTTTTTAGACAAGAATTTATTAGACCAGTGCCCTCATTTTACAGTTAATGAGGTACAAGAATGCGCTTAGGACCATTGGGCATATACTGCATTATCTAGAAATAACCAGCCTAACATAATTCTACAGATCAGTGAGCAAGCCAACTCAGAATAGTCAAACCCAAACAACACCAGAAGAGTAATATAAATGAGTTCAGCCTAAAGCACCAATCTGTAGAATTGAGAACTAAACAAATAGGGTTCTTTTTTAAGACACTAAATGTTGAACTGGTTTGTTATGCAAAAGAAACAAAGTGATAAATCTTATATCCAACAATGTACCTAAATTCACTTATTCATTTAATGATTTCTAAAAATGTATCCATAGATTCTTCCAGATTTTTTTGTATGAATGTTCATACATTTTGCAAATAATGAAATTATTTTGTTCTAATCTTTATGCCTTAGAATTTATCTCTCTGAGCTTAATGTACTGCTTTTTCACCATTTTGATAGTTTATCCAATTTTGTAGAGGTCCATCAACAGATTAAGTGATTTTCTTTCTATTTGTTTTTAAAACCATAAATAGTTTCTAAATTTATCAAATGCTTTCAATGCATTCTTAAGATGAGTGTATGAGTTTATTATTTTTGTGGTGATTATATATATATAAATTTTTTTGTTCAGAGATTATTATTATTTCTGGGAAGAGCAGTCTCATAAAAATTACTTCACAACAGAAACCCAAAGTCAGGGTATCATCTTTATTAAATTTGCATTTCCATTTCAGGCCCATTTCCCTACTTGGATTACCTAAATTATTCTTAGTAGTATTTAGTTTCTCTTTATACATACTACATATGAGCCATTGTTGCAAATTTTTCTCCTACTCTCTGACTTGCTTTTTTACTTTATCAACAGCATCCTTGAATGAAGATGTTACAATTTTATTCAAAATTTTGTTTGAGTTTATTTTAGCATACTCAAGAAACTGCCAAACCCAAAGTCATAATACATTCTCCTGTTATCTTCTAGAATACTATACATTCATGTTATTTTATAGTCTATAACATTATTATATTGATTCATCTGAATTTACTATTTCCAAACACTATAAAGCAAGTACTAAGATGTGAGAAAGATTTTTTCATATTGATAGCCAATTTTTTCCATCTGTATTGATGGAAAAAACCTTTCTTTCCCCAATGCTGTATTTTATCAATGGTCTTATTAACCAAGTGTTCACAATATACACTTTGTTGACTTAGTTGTTTAGTATTGAAATGTAACTCTCTCTTGGTAACAGAAATATTGGTGTCTGGCAACTTAAGCCCTCCAAATTCACTATCTTTTTAAATGAGTGATGTGGCTATACTTGGCTACCTGAATTTTAATATTAATAGAACTATCTGCTGAGGTTGTAGTGACATTGAATCAAATTTGTATATAATTTAGTGATGGGAACTTCTGCTTCTGGGTGAGATAAACAGAAAAAAAGGCAAATGTCATGTGCTTGAATGCAGTCTAGAGTTGCTGAGCAATGATAACTAGATGTTTAAGACTTTGGAGAGGGAGGTCACCTGGGTGGCTCAGTTGGTTTAAGCATCTGCCTTCAGCTCAGGTCATGATCTCAGGGTCCTGGGATCCAGCTCCATGTTGGGCTTTCTGTTCAGTGGGGAGTCTGCTTCTCCCACTCCTACTCCCTCTCCCTCTGTGCTTTCTCTCTCTCTCAAATAAATAAACAAAATCTTTTTAAAAAAGTCTTTGGAGAGGGGATAATGACACATTTGAGCTGACTTTTTTGGGTGCTTCAATCTCAGCATTTATAGATTCCAGGCATTGGTATGATGCTGAAAATCTAAGCTTTGCTCTGCAGTAGACCACTATTGAGCATGGGGTGCAGAAAAGTAATAGAGAAAGAATGCAGTTGCTTTCTGTCTTGGGACATTTGCCAATTCTTTTGCCACATGGGTTAGGAGACCTAGGGAAAAATATACTGAAAACTAGAATAGAGCTTTTAGCATTCTCATCAAACAAAGAATAGGGTTGAGAGACCACAAGTATTCAGTTGAATATCTTGGAGGCTCAAGAGCATAAAAAATAATCTGGGCCTTATTGAACAACTAATTGCCTAAAACCATTATTATCAGGCAGAGAAATGGCAAACCATCTTTTTTAAAAAATATTTTATTTATTTATTTGACAGAGAGAGAGAGCACAAATGGGGGGAGCAGCAGGGAGAGGGAGAGAGAGAAGCAGGCTCCCTGTTGAGCAGATGTGGGTCTCAATCTCAGGACCCTGGGATCATTACCTGAGCAGAAGGCAGTCGCTCAACCAACTGAGCCATCCAGGCACCGCTGCAAACCATCCTTTAAAAACCTCAATATTATTTGGAGCCTCTACATTTTTATGTCCAATGTCAAACATTCCAAAAGTAATAAAATTATAATGGTAATAAATTTCTAGATATGTCAAAAGATAAGATCCTAAGAGAAGACACTAAAATAAGAAATAGACACTAGAAACATTGCCAAAGATGACTGAGACATGAAAGTTATTATATAAGTACTTGGTGTTCATTTTGATCAAGACGTTTGAGAAAATAGAGATAAAAAATTCAGAAATTCACCAGAGGATTGGAATTTAGTAAGACCTAATTTGAATTCATAAACTGAATGAAGTTTTATCTGAATTATGAATGTATTAGATGGGAGCACCTGGGTAGCTCAGTTGGTTAAGCATCTGCCTTCAACTCAGGTCATAATCCCAAGGTCCTGGGATAGAGCCCCACATAGGACTCCTTGCTCAGTGGGGAGCCTGCTTCTCCCTCTCCCTCTGCCTGCCGCTCCCCCTGCTTGTGCTCTCTCTCTCTCTCTCTCTCTCTCATTATTTCTCTCTGTCAAATAAATAAAATCTTTTAAAAAATTAAAGAATGTATTAAATGATTTAATATCAGATAAGACACAGCAGAATATAGCACAAGGATAACTGGAGCAGAGGCAAATAGAAATATTCAATTTGAGACTGTAAGAATAAAATGTAGAAACATAGATTGTGGAAAATAAGAGTCTCTGAAAAGAGAGAGAATATGCAGTAGAAGCAAACATGAGGAGGTAATTACTAAGAATTTTTCAAATCTCATGAGACATCAACTCACAGATTCAACAAATTTTGTCAATACTAGGCAGTATAAATACTATAAAAACGTTGGTTTTTATATATTGAAAATATATAAATATATAAATATAATCATTTTATATATTGAAAATCTATGGTGAATAGGAATTCTTCACCTGAAACTAATATTGCCCTCTATGTTAACTGAAATTTAAGTAAACATTTTTTAAAAGGAATTCTTAAAACCACAGTACAAGGAAGTATTACTTTCAAAGGGACATTAAAGAAACTGAGAATTAACTAAACCAATATATTTTGGGGTTTTAATATTAATTTCTGTTAATTATATCCTTATTGTACACACAAAGTTTTCTGGATCAGAAAGTTTTCTTATTAATTTTTCATAGTAAATAAGTTCATTGTTGGCCCCTCTTTGTCCCAGGTCTTACCCTTGGGTTGACATAATGAAAGATGTTAGGTATTTTTCCTACACAAGTATCTGGACACTCCCTCGAAGAGGAATAAGAAAAAATGACTTCTTTGCAGCTATCTTCCTTCCCTCCAGAAAGGGTCTCCTCCTTATTCCATTTCTTCGGTATGTAAATCAAATATCTCTAGAAGCCATGTAGCCTCATACATGTTGGTTTTTATGATCTACAGCTATCTCCAAGTTCTCGCACTTCAGGCATGTGACATGCAAATACCTAGGGATATAATGCTTCCTGGAATCCTGAGACTTGAGCTAAGGACCTAGTCCAAGTTGCCATTATTTGACTCTCTCTGGAATATGAGAAACTTTAGTATCCTCTTGGATAATAAATTAATTAGGCAAATGGCTATATAATTTTTATAGTATGTGAAGGGTGTCAAGAGGCTAAGGCTATTACAGGAGCAATAAGAAATCCACATGTTTTATTTCCCTCCTTACAAGGGAGTCAGAAAGAATATAATAACAACTTTAGAGTGCTAAATGAAAATCATGACCTAAAATACACCAAATGCAACCTAAAATTCCACTACAATATCTTTTAAAATTGAAGGTGAAAAAAAGATATTTTCAAACAAATGAAAATATAGATTGTTTTACCAATACATTGACATTAAAACAAACAGTCAAGTGAGTTCTTCTATTAGAAAAATTATTGTAGGAAAAAATATTAATATTGGGAAGTGCTATTAAAAGGGTAAATATTGTCAGTAATAAATTGAGTAGAAGTAGACTAAATATTCCTTAAAATATTAAGATTAGCAGGTTGAATTGTAAAACACGACTAAAAATATTTTAAATATGAAAATACACAAGCAGGAAAAAGATCTGTATTCATACTCTGAAAGAAATCTGCTGAGGCTCAGCCAGTTTGAGAAATTTTGTCTTTAAAGCAAACATAAACAGAAATATAAACAGTGCCATTTATTAAACATAGAAGAGATGCCAACCAGGAAGACAATACATTCAAAATCTTTATAAAACTCAGTATAGCACTTCAAAAATCTGTTTTAAAAATTGGGGAATATTAAGATTTAAAGCAATATTAAGTCTTTCAATTCATGAACATTGTTTTGTTTTGTTTTCCAATTCATGAACATTGTTTATGTCTTCATTTATTCAGGTCACCTTTAATTTCTCTTAATGGTAATATGTAGTTTTCTTGTAGAGGTGTGAAAGTTTTTTAAAGTGTTTATTTCTAAGTATTTGGTGTATTTATTACTAATGTAAATAGTATGCTTTGTGGAACTTAAGAAACAAAACAAATAAGCAAAAGGAAAAAAAAAAGAGAGGCAAACCAAGAAACACACTTGTTTTGTTTTGGTTTGGTTTTTGGTTGTTGGTTTGTTTTGTTTTTTTAGTTTTTATTTAAATTTCAGTGAGTCAATATACAGTGTGATATGAATTTTGGGTGTACAATATGGTGAGTGATTCAACACTTACCTAAAACACCCAGTGCTCACCACACTAAGCACACTCCTTAACTCCCATCACCTATTTCACCCATCCCCCCACCAATCTCTCCTCTGGTAACCATCAATCAGTTTGTTCTCTAGAGTTGAGAGCCTGTTTTATGGTCCGCCTCTCTCTTTTTTTTCCCCTTTGCTCATTTGTTAGGTTTATTAAATTCCATCTATGAGTGAAATCATATGGTACTTGTCTTTTTCTAACTAGCTTCTTTTTTTCTTGTGACCTAAAGACTTCTTCAGGTCTTCTCTTTTTTCTTCTTCTTCTTTCTTTCTCAGCATCCCAGTAGGCAGGGCAAACATTTACAGTAAAAGATAATAGCATAATTAATAATACAGTGAGGGGCATATAATGTTCTGATTATTATGATTACTTACTATTTATATAATATTGCTAGTTTCGTTACATTTTCTTTGGGTCACATTTTAAGAATATTTAAAAGCCCTGGAAAAATCATAATTGACCAATTGCAGTTAAAAATCTTCTCTCAGAAATGCATCATAATTGTATCTAATCTCCATGAAATCTAAGTTTAGAGATACATATGAGTGACACTAGAAAAAATTTTAGGACTTCTGGGTGGCTTAGTCAATTAAGTGTCTGCCTTTGGCTCAGGTCATGATCCCAGGATCCTGGAATCAAGTCCCACATTAGGCTCCCTGCTCAGTGAAGAGTCTGCTTCTCCTTCTGCCCCTACCCTCCACTCATGCCCACTTGGTCTCACAAAAATAAATAAAAATCTTTTTAAAAAAAGAAAAAATTTTAACATTTGTGAGTCAATAAGCTTCCTTAATAATGTTTTTAAGTTTTTATTTAAATTCCAGTTAGTTAACATACACTGTAATATTAGTTTCAGGTGTAGAATTTAGTGATTCATCAGTTGCATGCAACACCCAGTTGCCTTACAAGTACACTCCTTAATACCAATCACCCATTTAATCCATCCCCCCACACACCTCCCCTCTGTTAACCATCAGTTTGTTCTCTATAGTTAAGAGTCTGTATTATGGTTGACCTTCCCTTCTTAAAAAAATATTTATTTATTTGTTAATCAGAGAGATCACTCGAGTGGTGGGAGAAAGGCAGAGGGAGAAGGACAGAGAGAATCTTAAGCAGGCTCCATGCTTAGCATGGAGTCTGATGTGGGGGTCAATCTCACCAGCCAGAGATCATGACCTGAGCTGAAATCAAAAGTTGGGCGCTTAACTGACTAAGTCACCCAGGTGCTCCCTCTCTTTTTTCCTCTATGCTCATATGTTTCTTTCTTAAATTCCACATATAAGGGAAATTATATGGTATTTGTCTTTCTCTGACTGACTTCTTTTGCTTAACACAATACTCTCTACCTCCATCTACGTCATTGCAAATGGCAAGATTGCATTCTGTTTTATGGCTGAATAATATTTACACTTCTTTTTATTCATTCATCACTTTGATGGACATTTGGGCTCTTTCCATATTTTGGCTATTGTTGATAATGTGGCTATTAACATCGGGGTGTATGTATCCCTTCGAATCAGTATTTTTGTATGGTTTGAGTAAAAACCTAGTAGTGCAATTGTTGGATCATAGGGTAGTTCTATTTTTAAATTTTTGAGGAAACTCCATACTGTTTTTCAGAGTGGCTGCACCAGTTTGCATTCCCACCAACAATGTAAGAAAGTTCCCCTTTCTCTGCATCCTCATCAACATCTGTCATTTCCTGTGTCATTAATCTTAGCCATTCTGACAAGTGTAAGGTGATATCCCATTGTAATTTTGATTTGCACTTCCCTGATGATCAGTGATGTTGAGCATCTCTTCATGTGTCTGTTGGCCATCTGTATATCTTTTGGGGGAAAATATCTATTCATGTCTTTTACCCACTTTTTAATTGGATTATTCATTTTTGGGTGTTGAGTTTAATGATAACCTTTTATCAGATAAGTCATTTACAAATATCTTCTCCTATTCTGTAGTTTGCCTTATAGTTTTGTTGATCATTTCCTTCACTGTGCAGAAGCTTTTTATTTTGAAGTTCTAATAGTTTATTTTTGCTTGTGTTTCCCTTGCTTTGGAAGACATATATAGAAGCTGCTACAGTATATGTCAAAGAGCTTGCTGCCCATGTTCTCCTCTAGGATTTTTATAGTTTCATGTCTCACAGTCAGATCTTTAATCCATTTTGAATTTATCTTTGTGTATGGTGTAAGAAAGTGGCCCAGTTTCATCCTTTTGCATGTCACTATCAATTTTCCCAACACCATTTGTTGAGACTGTCTTTGTCCCATTGGATATTCTTTCCTTCATTGTCAAAGATTAATTTGCTATATAGTTGTGGGTTCATTTCTGGATTTTCTAGTCTGTTCCATTGATTTATATGCCCATTTTTGTGCCAGTACCATACTGTTTTGATCACTATAACTTGGTAATATTACTTGAAGTCTGGAATTGTGATGTCTCCAGCATTGCTTTTATTTTTCAATATTGCTTTGGCTATTCAGGGTCTTTTGTGGTTCCATACAATTTTAAGATAGTCTGATCTAGGGGTGCCTGGGTGGCTCAGTGAGTTAAGTGTCTGCCTTTGGCCCAGGTCATGATCTCAGGGTCCTGGGATGAGCCCCACATCAGGTTCCCTGTTAAGTGGGGAGTCTGCTTCTCCTTCTCCTCTGCCTACTTGTGCTCTCTGCTCTCTCTCATGTTCTCTCTTTCAAATAAATCTTAAAAAAAAGATTGATCGAGCTCTGTAAAAAATATTATTGGTATTTTGATAGGGATGGCATTAAATGTGTAGATTGCTTAGGGTAATATACATATTTTAACAATATTTGTTCTTCCAGTCCATGAGCAGGGGATGGTTTTCAATTTCTTTGTGTCGTCTTCAATTTCTTTCATCAATGTTTTATAGTTTTCACAGTTCAGATCTCACATACTAGGTCACAAATCAGTCCTCAACAAGTACAAAAGGATTGAGATAATACCATACATATTTTACAAACACAACACTATAAAACTTCAAGTCAACCACAAGAAAAAATTTAGAAAGACCACAAATACGTGGAGGTTAAAGAACATCTACTAAAGAATGAATGGGTCAGCCAGAAAATAAATAAATAAGAATAAATTTTTAAAAAATACATGGAGACAAATGATAATGAAAGCATGATGGTCCACAACCTTTGGGATGTAGTAAAAGCAGTCATAAGAGGGAAGTATATAACAATACAGGCTTACCTCAAGAAGCAAGAAAATTTTCAAATAAACCACCAAACTTTACACCTAAAGAAGCTAGATAAAAGACAACAAATGAAGCTAAAGATTGGAGCAGCAATAAATGATGTAGAAACAAAACAAAATAAAACAAGACAAAAAAAACAGAAGAGATCAATGAAACCAGGAGCTAGTTCTTTGAAAAAATTAATAGATAAACCCTTAGCCAGACTTACCAAAAGAGAGAGAGAGAGAGGACCCATGTAAATAAAGTCATAAATGAGAAAGAAGTAGCCAACACCACAGAAATGTAAACAATTATAAAAAAATATTATGAAAAATTTTATGCCAAATAGTTGGACAATTTGGAAGAAATGGATAAATTCCTAGAAACATACAAACTATCAAAACTGAAACAGGAAGAAAGCAAAAACTTGAACAGATAGATAACCAGCAAAGAAATTGAATTAATATTCAAAAATCTCCCAACCAACAAAAGTCCAAGGCCAGATAGCTCCCCAGGGGAATTCTACCAAATATTTAAAGAAGAATTGATACCTATTCTTTTCAAACTATTCCAAAAACTAGAAATAGAAGGAAAACTTCCAACCTCATTGTATGAAGCCACCATTACTCTAATGGAAAACCAAAGGCTCTACTAGAAAAATGAACTATAGGCTAATATTCCTGATGAACATGGATGCAAAAATTCTCAACAAAATACTAGCAAATCAATTCCAACAACATATTAAGGGAATCATTCACAATCAAATGGGATTTATTCCTGGGTTGCAAGGGTGGTTCGATATTTGCAAATCAATAAACGTATATACCACATTAATAAAAGAAAGGATAAGAACCATATGATCCTCTCAATAGATGCAGAAAAAGCATTTGACAAAGTACATCTATTCTTAATAAAAACCCTCAACAAAGTATGTTTTGAGGGAACATACCTCAACATAATAAAGGTCATGTATGAAAAACCCACAGTTAATATCATCCTTATTTGGGAAAAACTGAAAATTTTTCCTCCATGGTCAGGAACAAGACAGGGATGTCCACTTTCACCACTGTTACTTAACGTAATACTAGATCCTAGCCTCAGCAATCAGACAAAAGGAAATAAGCATCCAAATCAACAAAGAAGAAATCCAACACTCACTATTTGCAGACCACATGATACTCTATATAGAAATCCCAGAAAATTACTAGATTCTATATAGAACCACCAAAAAATTACTAGAACTGATGCCCAAATTCAGTAAAGTAACAGGATACAAAATCAACGTACAGAAATCTGTTGCATTTCTATACACCAATAATAAGGCAACAGAAAGAAAAATCAAGGAATCAATCCCATTTACAATTTCACCAAAAACCATAAGATGCCTAGAAATAAATCTAAACAAAGAAAATTCAGAGATTTAATTTCTCTTTCTAAGGGTTTGACTACCTTAGATACTTTATACAAAAGTGGAATTGTGCATATTTATCTTTACATGACTGGCTTATTTCACTTAGCATAATGTCCTCAAGATTCATCCATGTTGTAGCATAATACAAGATTTCCCTTGTTCCCAACATTGAACAGTCCTTGCTGTGTTTTTATCCATTTTTCTGGCTTCTGAAAGGAATTGGTGTGTTTAAGATTGATGGTTTATCTTAAGCATTTGCTAGATTTTAATAAGGAAGACATAAAGTCCTACAATTTTCTTTATGAAACATCTTTTAATTATGATTATGATTGCTTTATTAACTATAATTCTATGTAGATATTTAAATTCATCTTAGGTCACCTTTAAAAAATCTTTTTATAAAAATAATTCTACTTTATGTAAATATTTAAATCTGTTATTTGTAGTGCCTTTTTATTCCTTTATTGATAATTTTCACCTCCAAAATTTTTCTTTACCTTGATCATATTCTGAAAGGTTAATTTTATTAGTCTTTTCAAAGAAATAACTTTGGCTTTGCTTATTCTCAATATTATATATTTTTTCTCATTCATTTTTGCTTCTTTCTGTATTGTTACCTTTGATTACTTTTTTAAAATTTAATAGGCTAGTTTTTTATTTTTCCTTAATGTTTTCAGATGGTTTAGATTCCCTCTAAGCAAGGTCTCTATATCATGCATTTTTTCCTGGAATATAGTATATTTATATAGTATAATCTGTGTGTGTGTGTGTGTGTATGCCTGAAGTGTCAGTGGCATATAGGGATGTTATTTGGAGCCTTTGGCAGACCCCATAAATGTATCACAGTGCAGGTCTTCAGGATTTTGGAGGAAGGCCCTGCCATAATCTACAGCACTGCTTTCATTTTCAGAAATAACTCTTGGCCTGATACTGGGTCTTTGTGGAGACTGAATGCTTCACCATGGGCCACAAAGTTGCCATATAACCTCAGCTGCCTATCATGAACTGGGTGTTTTCTGATCCACCAAGCCATAAAACTAAGCATGCACAGAAGCACTCCATCATCAAATGGAAATGGTAAATATGTGATCAGGCCCAAGCAGGCCTGAAAGCAGAGGTAAGTTACATGAAGAAGTGACCTAAATGCCCATGGTTCCCTCTCCTGCTACACTGCCTTGCCTCTCCCAGCTTGCACTTACGGCCTTATAGGGATTTCCTTACCATCAGTTGACAGAGGAAGAGAAGACTTGGGCCTAATTTACAGATAATTCTGCACAGTATGCAAGAAGCACCAGAAAGTAGAGAGTTGCAGCACTACAGCCTTTTTCTTGGACTTTCTGAAGGACAGTAGTAAAAGGAAACCCTCCTAAGGGGAAAAAACTTCAGGCACTGTACTTGGTTGTGAACTTTGCTTAGAAAGAGAAATAACTAGACATGTAATTATATACTGATTCATGGGCTGTAGCCAATGGTTTGGTTGGATTGTCAGTGACTTGGAAGGAACATGAATGGAAAATTGGTGACAAATCTGGGGACAAAATATGTGGATAGACCTCTAAGAATGGGCAAAAAAAGGGGGGGAACCTCAACAGAGGAAGATTTTAATAATCAGTTGGAGAAGATGACTTATTCTGTAGATACTAGTTAGCTTATTTACCTAGTCACACTTGTTCTTATACAAAGGACTCATGAACAAAGGGGTCATAGTAGCAGAGATGGAGGTTATGATATGGCTCAGCAACATGGACTTGTACTCATCAAACCTAAATAGTTACAGTCACTGCTAAATGCCTAATCTGCCAGCAGCACAAGGCAATGCTGAGCCCTAGGTGTGGCACCATTTCCTAGGATGATCAGCCAGATACCTGGTGGCAGGTTGATTATATTGGACCACTTCCATCATGGAAGAAACAATGCTTTTCCTTATTGGAACAAACACTTGCTCTGGATTTTGATTTGCCTTCCCTACATGCAATGCTTCTGCCAAAACTATCCTCCATGAACCTATAGAATGCCATACCTACCATTATGTTATTCTACTCAGCACTTCTTCTGGTCAAGGAACTAACTTCAGAGAAAAGGAAGTGTGGCAATGATTCCAGGCTCATGGAATTCACTGGTTCTCCACTGTCCTGAAGCAGTTGGCTTGATAAAATGGTGGAATGGCCTTCTGAACACTCAATTAGAACATCATCTAGGTGGCAATATCTTTTGGGGCTGTAACAAAGTTCTCTAGAAGACTGTATATGCTCTGAATCAGTGTTCAATATATGGTGCTATTTCTCACATAACCAGGATTCATGGGTCCAGGAATTGAAGGGTGGAAATAGGAGTGGAACCACTTATTCTTACCACAAGTGAGCCACCAGCAAAATTTTTGCTTCTGACTTTATGGTGTGTTGGCCTAGAGCTCTTAGTCTCAGAGGGAGGAATGCTTTCACCAGAAAATACAACAATGATTCCTTGAGAAGGAAATTGGAAGATATTTTAGGATGTCTCTTAGTATTACCATGCCCTGTAATTAAAGTCAATAGAAAACTAAAATGACAGGACTACTAATGGTCCAGACCCTTCAGAAGTGAAGGTTTGGATCACCAAACCAGCCCAGGTGCTTGCTCAGATCACAAGGAAAACAGAATGGGTAGTAGAATGTAGTTGTAAATACCAGCTATAGCAACATGACGAGTTACAAAAATGAGGACTGTAATGTCATGAGTATTTCCTCATTTTGTCATAAATACATTTGTGTGTATATATACATATCTTGAGCAAGTAGCTTTCTTTCCTCTCTTATTCCCTGAATTTATATCGGTATTTTAAGTATATTGATTTTACATCATAGTATTTAAGTTAAAGGATATCAGGAGAAGAGTAAACATCACTTAAGGATTTTATTTCCTTTTCTGGGGAAGGGATTAATGCATTTTTGTTTGTATGCAAGATACTTATAACACATTAAACAGAGTTATGACATTTATTTGAAGAATAAGTATGAGTGCAAGTTGAGCAAGGGTAGATTGTGATGGTTAATTTTATATGTCAACTTATGGATCACCAGAAATCTGATAAATCATTATTTCTCATTGTGTCTGTGAGTGTGTCTCTGGAAGAGATTAGTATTTTAATCAGAAGATTGAGTGAAGAAGATTCACCCTCACCAACGGGAGTAGGCATTATCCATCTGTTGAGGACCTGAATAGATTAAAAAAAAAAAGGTGGAGAAAAGATGAATCTGCTCTCCACTTGAGCTAAGACATCTATCTTCTCCTGCCCTTGGACACCCATTGGAACTCCTGGTTCTCAGATTTTGAACTCAAACCTTAACTTACACCATTGGCTCTCCAAGTCTCAGGGCTTTAGATCCATACTAAATTACACCACCAGCCTTCCTGGTTCTCCAGCTTCCACATGGCAGATCATGAGACTTCTTGGCCCCCATAAACATGTGAGCCAATTCCCATAACAAATCTCATTTATCTATCACCTATCATCTCTTTCACTATCATCTAATTATCAATCATTGATATCCTATTGGTTCTGTTTCTCTGGAGAACCCTGAATAATGCACTTGTATTATTTTTATATTATATTTATATAATATAATTTTCATATTATATTTATACTATATTGTTTTAAGAATAACCTTTTGCGGGCACCTGGATGGCTTGGTCAGTTAAGCATCTGCCTTCAGCTCAGGTCATGGTCCCATGGTCCTGGAATCAAGTTTGTCAGGCTCCTTGCTTAGCAGGGAGCCTGCTTCTCCCTCTCCTTCTGCCCTTCCCCCCTTCATGAGCTCTCTCTCTCAAATAAATAAAATCTTTTAAAAAAGAATAACCCTTTGCATTATGATATATTTTTATCTCTGAATGCTTTCAGTGTTAATGTCTATCAAACTTTCCTTTGTATAAGGTTTTTGTATAAAGTTCCTAGCATATATCTTTCCATCCTTTACCTTGAACCTTTACACAACTGAGTTGTGTCTTTTGTGGGCAGCATATAATTGAGAATTTTTTCCAAATCTTAGGATCATTGTTTTTTGATTGGTAACAGACCTGACTATAACATAACTACATGGCATTGCAATTTAAAATATAACAGTGAGCTTTAATCATGGTATTATATTTATTATATTATAAAATTTCTTTGTCTCATGCCTACTGATAACAGAATTAATGCATACTAACAATTAGTATTAGATAACTTTACAAATAAGAAATATGTAATATAAAAACTCATAAGCATGCATTTCTTACAAATAATTCACCTGTGGAATTTTATATATAAATATAAATGTATATTATATTTATGTTATATTAGAAATCTTCTATCTTTTCTTGTCTATCATAATCATAATATGCAGGTTTTGAATCCCAGACAATCAGGCATTGCATGTAGTTTTGTTTTGTTTTTGTTTTGTTTTTTCCATTTTTCCTGTCCATCGAAGATAATTACTCTGGAAGAATAAATAAAAGGGGAAAAATTACCTGTTTGACCAATCAAATTAAAAATGGCAAATTCAACAAATAGCATGAGGTTACTCTAATTATAAGAGTTCTATCACATAATTTATTTTTAACCAACTTCTGAACACACAAATGCTAAAGGATTAAACATTAGAAAAAGTTTAAAAGATTACACTGTAGAGAAGTTTTTAAATGGCAAATAGAAAAGTCATTTATAGTTTACTGTGTCTATGATCTCGTTTGCAATATTGAAAAATATTTTCCAATTCAATTTCATTATATGCAGCTATATGACCACCATGATTAATAAATATATTATTTACATTTATCAAATACATTAAATTTTTGCTATTTCTCTGTCTCTACCTTTTATCCTTAAACTATTTTATACTCACTGTGATATGATGGATTCTGTTTTCTGGCTACTCTTTAGGTTCACTCTCACTTTCAACTTGCCTATATGTTTCAAAATAAATATAATCACTTAAAATTATATTTTCTTTGTTCTACAAAACTCTGTATACACTATCAATACTGAAACAGCTTTAACTTCCTATTTAGGATCTGCGACCAGCCACTACTTGAGAATATCTTGTCACTGAGAACACCTCTCAACTAGTAATCAAGACTAACATGAGAAAAAACACAGTAATATGTTTACCTAAAAATGATTTCATAATTTTCATATTCACAACAGCAGCTAAATAGATTTAAGCTTTCTTGTGATTCATCTTCTGCCATTTTTATTTCTATTAATTTTACTAGCTTTTTCCCTCAAAGATATTTGATATCAGTTTTTCCACAATAAAGTCATCCACCATATGAATATTCTTTTAATGTTGACTTATGTTAACTATTTCACACACTCATATTATTTCTGCAATTTTAATAAACTTTTCAAAACATTTCTATGAAATGTATTCCCTCTTAATTGATATTATCTTATCAACTTTAAATATTTTAATAAAATTTATGTTAAATAAAATGAATAGCACATATATAAAATTCAAAAGCAGAATTTTGATATTTTATAGCAATTTCCCTGAAGAAAAGTAAACCAATTTTAATATTATTTTTATTTTTGAAGCATATTTTCAGATGCTTCTAAGGGTTTTTTGTTTGTTTTTTGTTTTTTAAAGATTTTATTTATTTTTTTGACAGAAAGAGACACAGCAAGAGAGGGAACACAGGTGGGGGGAGTGGGAGAGGGAGAAGCAGACTTCCCCCAGAGCAGAGAGCCCTATGCGGGGCTTGATCCTAGGAGGCTGGAATCACGACCTGAGCTGAAGGCAGACGCTTAATGACTGAGCCACCCAGGTGCCCCAATGCTTCTGTTTTTTAATGAAAAACTATCTGTTTTATTTTTTTCTGAAGATTAGTTTGACTATAATCTATATTTTTCAGTCTATTATTTATTGACTTTTAATCTTCTCTACCTCTAGTTGCTTAATTTATTTAACTGCCTAAAAGAATTTTTTTTTAGATTTTTCTGCTTTCTTTTAATAAAATAATATTCAAAAATATTTTGAAATATATAAATATTAAAGAATAAAGTAATAATGTTTATACATATTTAATAATTAAGATCAAAAATAAAAGGAGGTAGATAAACATTAACTAGAAATCATTTCCACTTAATTTTACCCCAACAGAGTTCAAGTTGTCATAAGATTAAAATTGCTGACTTTTGAAAAAATTCTGTTATCCATTATACTAATTAATATATTATTATATTTTAATATAAATATAAATTTTAATTCTGAATTATTAGTTACATCATGATATTTATTAATAAGTCATATATATGCCAACAAATTATAAAAGTAATGAATCTTAAATATGAAATCAATATACTCGTCGCTTGTATACTCCTCAGTTCTCCATTTTTTTCTTTGGAAATAAACTTTTACCAGTGTGATAATCAGTACACAGAGAATAATAATAAAAGGAATGAGTAAGAAAAATGGCCATCTTGTAGGTTTGGAATGGTAAACATTCTCAATGTAGTTTCTTTCTAGGAGAGAAAACATCAATGATTTAAAAGCAATTACCAGGAATATAATAAAGACATTTGTACATTTTAATATGACTATTAGCATAAAAATTTTTAACTCTTTTATAATTTTATAATTCACATGTTTTTAAATGAAGTAGATAAGTTACAGCATAAGTGCCCTCCAAAATATTTCTAACTTCCATAATAGTCCTTTGCTTTGTTATTGAGGACCTTTTATTTCATAGTTTCTTTTCAGGACAGTTTGATAGTATAGATGAAAAGAAAGTGTGACCCCTGTAAAGACCAATTTTTCTCAATACCCTATTTTTAGTAAGAAATACTATACATGTTGGGCGCCTGAGTGGCTCAGTTGGTTAAGCGACTGCCTTCAGCTCAGGTCATGATCCTGGAGTCCTGGGATCGAGTCCTGCATTGGGCTCCCTGCTCAGCAGGGAGTCTGTTTCTCCCTCTGACCCTCTTCCCTCTCATTCTCTCTCTCTAAAATAAATAAATAAATAAATAAAATCTTTTAAAAAAAAGAAATACTGTACATGTTGTAAAATTTTCATGAGGTCCAAAGTATCTTTCATTTATTGCATTGATATGTATTTTCATGTCTTATCTAAGAAATTATTGGTTATTCCAAGGTCATGTGGAAATTTCTCTGCTTCTTTCAAGAACGTATAGAGTTTTAATTTATATGTTCAGATTTACGATTTACTTCATATAAACTGTTAAGTAAGTTGAGATTTTAAGGGTCATTTGATTTTATTTGGATATTCAATTGTTATAGTACAATGTTTTGAACTGATTTTCCTCCTTCATTGAAGTATCTGTATTTTTCTTGAAAAATTGATTAACCATATAACAATGGGTATATTTACCATTGCCACACTGTCTTCATTAATGTAACTATATGCTAAGTCTACAATATAGTAAATTCAATATAAGGCAAATGGACAAAGATGTCCTTCTTTGTTATTCTTTTTCAGTTTTTTTTTTTTTTTTGGCTATTCTGAGCACTTTTGCTAATATTTTAGAATCAAGTTGTTAATATATAAAAAGTTACATGCTTTTATGATTGGATTTTTTAATCTATAAATTTTGTTACAATTGACATCTTAGCCATAATAAACCTTCTAATAGGTAATTATGGCATATTTCGCCACTTATTTTTGTTTAACATCTGTTTACATTTCTGTTTCAGTTTCAATGTAAAAGACATATTTTGTTAAATTTATTCCTAAAATTTGTATTTTAATAGTATTGTAAATAGTACTAATTTTAAGTTGATTTCCTTTTACTGCTGTTATTATATAGCAATACTACTGACTTTTGTTTTTGTTTGTTTATTTCAAGTTTTTACTTAAAGTCTAGTTAGTTAACATATAGTGTAATAGTGGTTTCAGGAGTAGAATTTTGTGATTTATCAATTACATATAATACCCAGTGCTCAACACAAGTGCCATCCTAAATACCCGTCAAGCATTTAGACCATCCCCCACGCACCTTCCCTCAAGCAACCCTCAGTTTTTGCTCTATAGTTAAGAATCTCCTTGGGGCGCCTGGGTGGCTCAGATGGTTAAGCATCTTCCTTCGGCTCAGGTCATAATCCCAGGGTCCTGGGATCGAGTCCCGGATCAGGCTCCCTGCTCCTTGGGAGACTGCTTTTCCCTCTGCTTCTCTCTCTCTCTCTCCCTCTCTCTCTCTCCTCCTCCGTCTCTCATGAATAAATAAAACCTTAAAAAAAAAAGAATCTCCTTAAAAAAAAAGAGTCTCTTAGGGTTTGCCTTCTTCTATTTTTCCCCCTTCCCCTATGTTCATCTGTTTTGTTTCTTAAATTCAACATATGAGTAAATCATATGGTATTTGTCTTTCTCTAATTTATTTCACTTTGTATTACACCCTCTAGCTCCATCCTCCATCCACATCATTGCAAATGACAAGATTTCATCCTTTTTTATGGCTGAGTAATATTTCATTATAGCTATATCATCTATCTATATCTATCTATCATTTTTATGTATATATATATACACATATGTAAATCTCACATCTTCTTTATCCATTTATCAATTGATGGACACTAAGGCTCTTTCCATAATTTTTGTAGATAATTATAAATATTTTTGTAGATAATTATAGATCCACATTGTAGATAATGCTGCTATAAATCTTGGGGTCCATGTGTCCCTTCAAATCAGTGTTTGTAACCTTTGGGTAAACACCTAGTAGTACAATTGCTGGGTCATAGGGTAGTTCTAATTTTCACTTTTTGAGGAACCTCCATACTGTTTTCCAGAGTGGCTGCACCAGTTTGCATTCCTACCAACAGTGTAAGAGTGTTCCCCTTTCTCCACATCCTCACCAACATCTGTTGTTTTCTGTGTTGCTACTTTTAGCCATTCTGACAGGTGTGATGTGATATCTCATTGTAGTTTGATTTGTATTTCCCTGATAATAAGTGATATATGAGCATATTTTCATATGTCTGTTGGCCATCTGTATGTCTTCTTTAGAAAAAATGTCTATTGTGTCTTCTGCCTATTTCTTAACTGGATTATTTGGTCTTTGGGTTTTGAGTTTGATAAGTTCTTTATAGATCTTGGATACTACTGACTTTGAAAATTTCCTTTGACCTTTCAAAAACACTTCTAGAAGTATTTTGCAGATTCCTTAGGATTTTCTATGTACTTCACAACATCTGAAATTCCATTTGATGCTTTCTAATAATCTTTATGCTCCTGATTTCTTCTTTTTTGCTATTGCACTGACTAGGATTTATGGGAAAATGTTGACTAGACATAGTGAGAACATAATTTGTTGCCTCACTTTCAACTTGTTTTTTGGAAAAACAATGTATTTCATCATAAGATTTATTAACTACATTTTCTTTTGATTTTTTTAAGATTTTATTTATTTATTTATTTGAGAGAGAGAGAGAGAATGAGAGAGAGCACGAGATGGAAGAGGGTCAGAGGGAGAAGCAGATCCCTGCTGAGCGGGGAGGCCGATGCGGGACTCGATCCTGGGACTCCATGATCATGACCTGAGCCGAAGGCAGTGGTTTAAACCAACTGAGCCACCCAGGCGCCCCTCTTTTGATTTTTTTATCAGATTAATCAAGTTTACTTCTGTTAGTTTGCTGCTTTAAAAATTTCATAAACAGATGTTGAATTTTTTGTCAAATGATTTTTATGCATCAAGTGAGAAAATCATGTACTTTTTAAAAATAATTTTGTTGTTTTGGTGAATTGCACTGATTGACTTTCAAGTGATTAAGGAGACTTGCATTTCTAAGATAAACCCCAACTAGTCTGGATTACTATTCTTTTAATATAGATAGGTAAAGAACATGAGCTAATATTTTGTTAAGAATGTTTACATCTATGTTTATAAAACATATTGTTCTGTAATTTTTCTATGTTAACTTCCTTGTCTGGATTTGGTATTAGGGTTATATTTTCCTCATACAATTAGGTGAAGAAGTCCCCCCACGTGTTTTTTATTTTTTTAAGATTTTAATTATTTATTAGAGAGAGAATGAGCAGGTAGAGGGGGAGCAGAGGGAGAGGGAGAAGCAGACTCCCCATGAGCAGGAAGACTTATGTGGGTGATCTCAGGACCCTGAGATCACAAACTGAGTCAAAGGCAGATGCTTAACCAACTGAGCCACCCAGGTGCCCCCCTACCAGTTTTTAAAATGGTATTTTTTCCTTGCAAAATTTTTCTGGAATTGACCTGTGAAACCATCTATACCTGTGTTGGGGGGGGAGTGTTTATTTTTTTGGTAGTGATACTTAAAAATTATAAACCCATAGATCAAAGAAGTTTTCATTCTGGTCTGTTGGTTATATCCTTTGATTTATAATTCCTTTTCCAAAAGGAACAGTCATTTTTTACAGCTGAATAGCTTTATCAGCCTTGCTTCTTGCCCATACCTAATTGGGACTCAAATAGCTTAAGTACTATCTTGATTACTTTTAGTTGAGTTGATACAATTCCTTTAAAACATGTGGGTTTATTGTGTGTCAAATAAAAAATATACCCCATTAATCAAAGACTATGTCCACAAATCTTTTTGAGATAAGCCTTTTTCTATTCTGGACCTTGGTGAGGCTGCTATGGGATAACTGACTTAAGATTCTTCATAGCCTTATTGTTTGAGAGTTTTTAGAAGCATTCTACTACAACACTTAGAAGACCTTTTGCATAGATTAAGATGTATAAAATGCATCACTACTTTTATGAGGTTTAAAAAAAAGGGTCTTATAGTCACATGCTTGATTTAATTTTTAACTGAGGTCAAATTTTTTTGTTCAATATCTCAAATTTAGTTTTTAACCATTTCTTACAATAAGAAGGTTTTGCTGGAAGAGAGTCTAGGGATAAGAATGTTTTATTTTCAAACTAAACAAAAATGAAACCCCCAAACCCCCAAATCCTGTCTTTTGTATTTGATCTACATTTTACTTGAGAACTGAAATATTTTTCATTATTTCTGTCTTCTCATGTTTTATCATAGGTTACTTAAATCACCTACTGGAAATCTTTACAATCTACCTGGAAATCTTGCTGACCAGAACCTACAAATTCTATTTTCCACATTACCACAGGCAGCAGTGATGACAAACAATTTACCACTTCATAGTAAATGTCCTTATTTCTCCAACTTCTAAAAACATGTTTTTAAGCTGTCTTTGGATTGCTCACCAATAGTATTCTCAAGACAATTTCAACAATATACTAAAAGCCTTCAACAATTTCTTAGAGGTCTTTCTACCTTCTGTGCACCATTCAGTTCCAAAGCTAATGCCACATCTTAGATTCTTTTTATATAAATATACTATCTGATTACCAAGTTGTTTTATATATATATATATGTATATATATATAATAGAATACATACACACAAAAATGTTTTCATATATATATATATATATATATATATATATATATAATGAGAGAGAGAGAGAGAGAGAGAAAGAGAGAGATGTAAGATGTGCAGGAAACTTCTCCCACATGTAGTAATTTATATTTTTAAGATTTTATTTATTTATTTGTCAGAGAGAGAGAGCACAAGCAGGGGGAGTGGCAGGCAGAGGGAGAAGTAGGCAGAGGGAGAAGCAGGCTCCCACTGAGCAAGGAACCTTATGCAGGACTTGATCATGACCTGAGCCAAAGGCAGACTGAGCTACCTAGGCATCCCCAAATATCGTAATTTAAAACAATCATTTAATTTTGTTCATTTTGTGTGTCATGAATTTGGATAATTTGTATTTTGTGTCTCAGTGTATTCAAATTTCAAATAGGGAAGACGATTTTCAACAGAACGAGTGTTCCAATAATAGGAGTTGCAAGAATTAGTATTCTAAAAAACTAAGAATCTCACTTCTGTACATTTTATTGATCAATTACATCACTAAGGTCAATTTGAAATGATATGTGTGTGCTCAAAATCTGCTTTAATTATCATAAATTTAGGTTTTTATATAAAGTCTGGCCCTAAGCATCATTGGATATGCTGGATTATTCTAAAATCCATCCCTCTTTGTACAAAAAAATTGTAGGAAGCTACTTTGGACTTCTAGTTATATTTGGCCAATAGGAATAACTGGATAACATTTGGAGGGCCAGAGTAATGAAATATTCATGGTATTTATCCCCTTGCCTCTGCAGCATCTCCCATAGTGGCTGCATATGCTCTATACCTCTACCTCATGCTGGTCAGTACCTCTCCCTATGATTTAGATCCTGTTATGTAGCCCTGACCATACAGGTCAGGTCATGAAGGTGCCTCAGATTTTGGTTCTAGTAATACAACCTCTTTTCATTGTCCTTCTAGACCTAAGAAGTGGTAGTGGATTCCTGTGTTGCCTCAAGATTCTCTGATTGGCTTTCAACTCTGCCATTATGTGTTAGCTGATGCCTTATATTAAATTCCTTCTGTGTTAAAGACTAAAATGATTTCTATTTTACTGCCTGGGCCTTTACTGATATATCTTATTTATAATATATATTACATATATTCTATTACTCTTTACAGTAAAACACAAACTAGCTTTATGTCTTATTATTTGATGCCCATATATAATCTAAATATAGATTGATAGACAAATAAATAAAATGTTATTTATTTTTTTAAATTTAATAAATTAAACTATTGTTTTAGTTATGTTTTCCTTGCCATTAATACTTACCAGAACTGGCTAAGCGAGCTACAGGTGGAAAATTGCCACTGTCAATACTCCCACCAATCCATGCATCATCACTAGTTTGGCAATTAGGAGGTAAATATGAGGGGTTACAATGACAGTTCTTTTTATTATTGCATATCTGTAACCAGGAGAAATATCACCTTATGAGATAGGTAGCTATAATTATTTGTGTTCCAGTAGAATTTTAAAATAATACTTAGAAGACAAATCTTCTTATGTGTTTTATGAGTATGTAAATGTGTGTGTGTGTTTGTGTGTGTGTGTGTGTTATTATGTGTTTGCTTTGTAGGATTATTCTCAATGATTTCTATCCTCACATCATATTACTGGTACTTACACCCTGTTCATTGCATTTTCTTGGAGTACAATCATAATCCAGGTATGCAGCATCTACACATTCTTTATTCCTACAAACCTAAAATGAAAATAAGCCAAAGTAAATTAACTGAAATAACATCTGTATTTTACATTTCACTAAAAGAATTCTATATTATTCTGACATAAGAGATCTTCATTTAGCAATAAATGTTAATACACTAAGTGATTAATTTATAGTGTTACTATGTTTCCAGCACTAGATGAGACTCTGATTATCTGATAGTAAAGAAAACCACAAAAGTATCTTCCCTTCTTATACTGGGATAAAAGGTACAGACATGAAATAAATAAAACTGGAGATAAATATGTCACAAATACTATAACAAAGTTTAATGAAACAATAAAGTACAGGGAATTTATCTGGTATGTGAGAATAGTTTTAACCTTCTTATCAAGTCTGGATGTTGGACAGGACTTAGTCAAGAATAGAAATGAGGAGTGCCTAAGTAGCACAGTTGCTTAAGTGTCTGACTCTTGGTTTCAGCTCAGGTCTGATCTCAAGGTTGTGATATCAAGCCCTGCAACAGGATTCATGCTCAGTGTGGAGTCTGCTTGAGTTTCTCTCTCCCTCTGCCCCTCCCCCCTAAAATAAACAAATAAGTAAATAAATCCTTAAAAAAGAATAGAAATGAAAGAAAAAGTACTTATAGGAAAAGAAACAATATTTAAAACGACCCTACACTGAAAGATAGTATAGAAATTTGAGAAATATTGACAGCAGCATAGCTACTACACAGAGAAGAACAATTCAATCATTAATTCACTAATTGAGTCCTATAATGTGCCTGCCCTGAAAACACACCAGTGAACAAAAAAAAAAATCTCATATTGTTCATATTGCAATGAAAGATATAGAAATACACAAGTAAAAAGGCCAGATGTGATGTGATAAAAATTGTTATGGCAGAAGTGTGTGGGGCCCTACACTCTTAAAGCAGAAAGTCAGCCTATAACTTACAAGCAATTGGTTGTATTTAGAGATTTTATTGGAAGATGGAAAGTTGATAAAAGTAGGTTTTAGAAAAGAGGATTGAAAGGGCAAGAGAAAATGGACAGATGAATTAAGATACTATTATAGTAGTCCAGGAAAATGATAGCCATAGAGTGAAATTGAGCGGCTGTGGTGTAAGGAAGATCCATGGTTGTATTTGAGATATAGTTTAGAAGTATAATCCACTGAATTATAATTATGGATTTTATATGGAGGATGAAAAAAAAAACAGATCAATGACACCAAGGTTTCTGGCTTATCTAACACTTGGTGGTGGTACAACCAAATGAGGTAAGGAAAGTTAAACAGAAAGCTCAAAGTATAGAAATTGTTTTTTGAAACTTCTTTCAACTATGCTTCATATTTTTTTAAAAAAATTAAAAATTTACTGCCCTCATGGAAAGGCTCTGAGTGACATGGCAAACCAAAGAACATGTAATTGGATATACTGTTTTTATAAAAATGTTTTCTAAATAATATTATCAATATTTCTTTGGGATTATTTCCTCTTAAAAATATATGATCATCATATGCTATTTTTTAAGATTTTATTTATTTGTTTTTTTAGAGAGAGAGAGAGCAGGGGAAAGGGGAGAGAGGGAGAGAGAGGGACAAGACTCCATACTCAGTGTAGAGCCCAAGGTGGGGCCAGTCTCATGGTCTGAGATCATGACCTGAGCCGAAACCAAAAGTGAGATGCTTAACTGACTGAGCCACTGAGGCACTCCCATAATATACTAATTGTTAAAACCAGAGAATGAGTCTGCTCAAATACGTTTTGCTAAACCTTACTATATATGGAAAAATATATCATTAAAGGTGTTTGATAACTTTGGCCATCCATAACTCTGTTTAAGACTTAGAAGGAAATATACTGATGATAAATACATGGCCAGGTTATTCTGAGGGGTTGTGGTAATAGTGTAAAAGTTCTAGCTCTAGATATAGACTAGCATTGCTATAGTTAGAAATATATGTTTTCTGTTAAAATGATGCCTTAACATCTAACTAGCACTTGGCAGAGAAGTTAAATATATAATTTGCAGAGCTGTTGTCCAGAAGAAGATAAACTTAACTCTCAGAGCCATTAAATAAATTCTATGAACCAGAGAGAAAAAAGTTAAGAAGAGATTGTTGGTATTATGAGTATTCTGTTTGTGCAATAGATTTTTTTTTCTTTTACTTGAACATGATTATTTCAATTGTACAATGCAGAAAGGCTAGGGGAAAACATTATCGAAAGTGGGGAGCTAGCTACAAAACCACAGAAGTTATTTATCACCATATAATAATAATATAAAGAAAACAATGGTTCTTCACCAAAGTCTTTGAAACAGTTATTTAAAAATTTGGCTGGAAATAAGAAAAATGATGCAGCTTCCTATTCCTCTCACTATGGTAGAATTAGATTCTGTAGAATTCTTCTTGTATAGAGAAATTAAAATAAGGAATAAAATGAATTATGTACACATATTCTTTAAAAAGAACACATGGCTGTACCAGAGACAAAGTAAAAATTATTTTTAGGTTCACAAAATATGAGACAATGTGATTCCACAAAACTAACCAAAAATTAAAGCCAGTATTCCTTCACTGGACATCAGTGACCAAGCACATAGGCTTTAAATGATCATGTTTACCCTACACCAGAGACAGAATGACAAGAAGATTTTACCAAATACTGAAAAAATAATCTGGAAAGTGACATCAATAAAATGGTGCACTAAGAAGTCCCAAGTTCTTGTTTTCCATTGGAGATATTTAGAAGAAAGAAGAAGAAGAAGAAGAAGAAGAAGAAGAAGAAGAAGAAGAAGAAGAAGAAGAAGAAGAAGAAAGAAGAAAGAAGAAAGAAGACGTAGAAAAGGAGAAAGAAGAACTAGAAGAAAAAGAAAGAAGAAAGAAAGAAAGAGAAAGAAAGAAAGAAAGAAAGAAAGAAAGAAAGAAAG